>NC_060168.1:30024796-30241604 GCF_021292245.1 Micropterus dolomieu | reverse complement strand
TTATTATTTTACATCATAAGAACCTGTCATTTTAACAGGGGTGTGTAGACTTTTTCTATCCACTGTGTGTGTGTGTGTGTGTGTGTGTGTGTGTGTGTATGTGTGTGTATGTATGTGTATATATATATATAAAATATTTAACTTTTTATTATTGGTAAGTCTAAGTGCTTGGCAAAGTAGGAGAAATATCTTGATCAAACTTGAAGAAAGAAACATTCATGCCACTTTGTCAGCTGTCTGAGCAGGTGGGCAACTTTATTTTGTTGCTTTCTTGTATCCTGTATTTCCTTTTCTTATTTTTTTCCCCTGTCTTTGCATCAACAGCTCATAGACTGGCAGACCGACAGACCTTTTGTCAGAAATGAGTTGGGGATAAACACAGCTTGCAGTTGAGGTAATCTATCAAAGTAGACTGGGAGATGGCAGCAGGGCCAGCAGGGGCAACTCCCAAAGCTGATATTAATATCAGTTGAATAGCTTTCAAGAGACAGGGTAGATTTCAGGCAAGACAAATGTACTGAAAAACAACTTAATTCTATCACACTATTCTTAACAAATTCAAAAGAAGTTGGAAGAACAAAAGAGACATACACATGTGTGTAGTGTCAGTAAATGTACAGTAAATGTTGTGCTGCAGATTCCAATAGCGTCCAAACGTGGACAGACTACAACCAATCAATGAAGTTTTGTTTTAAATGGGGTTACATATAGCATTTTCATATTAATTAGGGCTGCACCAAATGTTCGCCCACCGAAATTAATCTGCTAAAAATAGCAAAAAAATCACTATCGGTGTTTGGCCTAATAAGTCAAAAGACCGAATAAATTTTACCGAACAATTACGTTGACATATAAAGTGTCTGAGAAAAAGGTAATGTATTACACATTACTAGTTAATTTTCTTTTTAAAGTAATGCCTTACTTTACTAGATTACATTACTTTTGGATTACTGCGTAACATCACCTGTGATGCAGAATAACAATAAAGTTAAACCTCATATATGCACAGATCAACACAAATCCTTATTATAATGACAACATACACAGGATCTCTCTTTTATGCTCTTTAATACTACAAAGCTGACAACAAAGTTGTGAACATCATCCCAATTTGTCAAGAGAAGGCTAGAGTACAGTACTATGATGCTTAAAACTTTATTCGGACTGTAATGTTTAGCCCCATGGTGGAAGGAGGAGACATGGACTCAGGAGTTCTTCACCTGGTGCTTCAATTTATTTCTTCACCAGATATGTGGAAAGAGCAGTTGTGCAAGTATGAATTATTGCAAAAATATATCAAAAATAACAAAAAAATAAACAACAAGGAAACTAAGTATAAACTATTTAAATTATCATTACAAACTGATATTAAACAACACAAAAAAAAACTATATCAGGCCCTGACTATTGGGCTCTAACAAATGTGCCCTTCCAGGCCAAAGCTGTTCTCCCGAGAGGAGGCTCTGCCTCCTTCCTCTATACCAGAAGCCTCTCCTACAGGACAAACCAAAGTTAACTGACAATCAATTAAACACCATTATGTTATCTCAACAGTCCAAAACATTTCTGGCTACATCAATACACAATATATCAACTATAAAACATGTTACATGCTAAACAAAGCTTCTCAAAACAGCAACTTAAGGTACTCCAGTACACCCCTCTGTACTGGCTCACACTTGGACCATTCCAGGTCTCCCCCCCCTATAAATTACTCCACACTCCATCACTTCTTGTTTGCCACTTCGGCCCAGATCCCTGCTTGAGGATGAGAACAGGTGAATAAAACATACAAACATTTGGATGACCTTGGGTAAATCCAATAAGCTAAAATAAATGACTTGAAATGAACTGTGTATGTGTTGTATTTATCTAACCATGATTTCAACTCTTCCAACTAGTACTTAAATGAAATGAAATGACATGAAATGACAAGCCATGTGTCTATTGATGCTAGACCATATGCTAAAGGTAATGCTAATGCTCAGCTAAGGTTAGCTTAGCATGCTAAGACCACTGCTACCACTGGCTTAAATGAAGGCATGGGGTAGCCCCATGACATTTCCCCCTCCCTCTGAAGACGACCCCTGTGGCGTCCTAGAAAGGTAATCAGCTTTGCACTTCTCTCTCCCGTTCCTGTAGAGAACATCAAAGTCGAAAGGCTGCATGGCGAGAAACCACCGTGTTATCCTGGAATTGGTGTCTCTCAAATTCTGGTGCCATGTCAATGCCCGGTGGTCTGTCTCTGGAATGAATTTCCATCCCAGCAGGTAATAGCGAAGATAGTCCCACTTAATAGCAAGGCATTCCTTCTCCACAACTGAGTACCTTTCTTCATGTTTGTTGAGGTTCCTGCTGATGTACAACGCAGGCTGAAGATTATCTGGTTCTCCCTGTAACAAAGCAGCCCCGACCCCAAGTTCAGATGCATCTGTCTGGAGAATGAACGGTTGTTGGAAATCAGGACTCTTCAGTACAGGTTCCTTACACAGAGTCCTCCTCTGTCCATTGCACCTTGTTGGATTGGTTATTCTTTGTCAGGTTGGCAAGAGGAACTGAGAGGGTAGTGAATCCTGGGACAAAACGCCTATACCAAGCCCAGAAATGATTTGACTTGCGACTTCGTTCTAGGTCTTCCGGCTGACAAGATAGCATCTACCTTGCCAACTTGAGGTCTGATCCCTCCCTTGCCCAGCACATAACCCAGATATTTTGATTCTTGCTTGGCAAGTGCACATTTGTCCGGGCGGATGGTCAGGCCTGCATCATTAATTCTCCGTAGCACTTCCTTCAGATGAGACAGGTGATCCTCCCAGCTGGAACTGTAGACCACCACATCATCTAAATAGGCCGTCGCATTCTGTGCCCTTCAGCAACCTGTCCATCATCTTCTGAAATGTTGCAGGGGCCCCATGCAGGCCAAAGGGGACCACTGTGAACTGGAAGTGTCCAAAAGAGCTTTCTTTGTTGAGTGGGATCTGCCAGTACCCCTTACATAGGTCCAGTGTACTGATGAAGTTGGCATTGCCTAGTCTCTCAATGAGATCATCAACCCTGGGAATGGGGTATAGGTCCAATCTACTAACACCATTGACTTTTCTGAAGTCCAAACAGAATCTTAATGTTGTATCTTTCTTTGGCACCAGAATTATTGGGCTGCTACATTCACTGACAGAAGGCTCTATCACTCCCATCTCCCTCATCATGTCTAGCTCTTTTTTCAAAACTGGCAAAAGACGCTCTGGGACTCTGTGCACTGGTTGACGGAGAGGAGTTGGGTCCTTTAAAACGATATGATGGCATACCACCTCTGTTCTTCCAGGTGTCTGTGGAAAAAGGTTGAGAGGCAAGATGTCAAGCAGCTCCTTTCTCCTCCCATCTGACAGGTGAGTGAGATCCAGTTACTTCTCCTCCTCTTCAGTAGGTAGATATTGTTACACCAAATCCACCTCTTCATCCACAGCTCGAACAAAAAGAGAATGGGGTGCAGATGCCTCTGGAACTTACCGGGGAACCCATTTCTTCAGAATATTAATGTGAAAAGTTTGAAGTGGTTGTTTCCGCTCTGGCATGAAAATCTGGTAAGTCACCTCACCCATCTTCTGCTTGACCTCATAAGGGCCTTGCCATTTTGCCAGCAATTTGTTTTCTGATGTTGGCAAAAGTAACAATACCTGCTCACCCACTGCCAAGCTCCTTTTTCTGGCTGCACGATCATACCATTGTTTCTGTTTAGCCTGGGATTTCAGTAGATTGTCATGAGCCATGGATGTGGTTTTCATGAGTGTTTTCCGCATCTTTAGGACAAAGGATATAATGTTCATAGTCTCTGGTGGATCAGACTCCTCCCACATTTCACGCATAACATCCAGAGGACATCTGACCTGATGCCCATAGATGAGCTCAAAGGGGGAAAATCCTGTAGAACTCTGGGGAACTTCATGGTAAGCAAAAAGCAAAAATGGGAGCCACTTATTCCAGTCCTTTCCTGTGTCTGACACAAACTTTTTAAGCATACTAATCAAAGCTTTTTTGAATCGCTCAACCAGTCCATCAGTCTGAGGGTGGTAAGGGGTGGTTCTCACTCTCTTAATAATTAATTTTTCTGCTGAAGAGCAAGGTTACAGGGGAATGAAACATCTTCCTCAGCTAGCCCTGGAGCCTCAACATCCTGCTCTGACTGTTCAGTCTTACCCATTCCAACACCTGCTCTCTGCGTGACTCCAACCTGTCATCCTGTGTGACTCCTGACACTGCTTCTATCTGCTCCTCACAAAATTACAGAAGATGTAATGTGTCAACTAGGTCTGGAACTTGCTTAGATGGCATGTGGCTGTCTGTATCAGTTATTTGCTTCTCTACAGGACCTGCCTCTAAAGCTGAACTCCCTACATCCACTGGTGCAGACTTGAGCCACTCAGGCAGTCGCAAAGGTGGAACAGGTCTAACTGACTGTAGCACTCTTGAATGTGACTCAACCTCTGGATCCACTAACACCGGTAAAGGTGAAGGTTCCTTTGCCTTAGACCTAGTGATAACTCCACACAACTTCCCCCTACACTCTTGAATTAATACTGGACCCATTTGCAAAAAGAGTCTGTGAGTCGAGTATACAGTTCTTGGGGGGACTCCTCAGCTGGTGTCTCATAAGAGCGGAATCGTTGATGGTAAGTTTCTCTATTGATTTCATACTTTTTCAGCACTGCAGCTTTCAACAAGCCATAATTGCCACAAAGGCCCCTCTGGCCTTTCCAGTCAACAGTGGGATCAGACGTATGGCCCACTCTTGCTGTGGCCAGTTGTAGACCTCAGCCAACCTCTCAAAAGTAGTGATGAAATGTTCAATGTCATAAAAGTCTTCAAGTCATTGCAGCTTAGGCTCTCCTTTTAGTGCCCCAGCTGTTTGTGTTGGTTGATGACCAACCCTGGCAGCCTCAAGGTCCAACTAAAGTTGGATGTCTGTCACTAATACACATGGCAACATATGAAAAAGGTCAGTACTGACGTTTATTCTTTTCTACTTTAAAAACGTATGTTATTAAGTCTTGTGACTTAATAACGTAGCATTCTATTTTAACCCAAACCATGATCTTTTCCTAAACCTAACCAAGTAGTTTTGGTGACTAACCCTAACCACATGTTTGTTGTTTCTATGATGGTACACCTGTACTCTCTAGGTTTTTTTTTTTTTTTGAGTCCCATCTCCATGGATACCTGTAGGAGTTACGTGTCACTTTAATGAACGCAACCTGTTCCCTGGCCGTTGATCTTTTGTATGCAGTAAATGAAGTTGAGCCCTTTGTAATGTGATTCCACAGGCATCAACAGAGATCCAAGCCAACTCACTACCCATCTGAAAGTTATTTTTTGGCTGATATGTGGTCAGAGCCACTGGAGGTTGACTGAAAGTGTGTCTGTGTGATCCCCAGTTGATCCACTCATCTATTCATTTTCAGTCAGTGGGTGATTGGTGTTGTGGTGGGGGCTCAGAGGGGTCATCATGCATGTGTGAGTGCCCTCATGCTTCTGCATCACTTGTGCATGTATGTGAGTGTTAATTTGTCAGTGTGTGTTGCTGCCCTTGGCCTCCTCCAAGCCATCTGCTTGCTGCAGTACAGATTGTCCCTTCCAGCTCCCTATAGCCCACTTTAGCGAGTCCAATCATGGCTCAGAATTATTATTGTGCAGAACGGACACTTGTTGTTAATTGCTTGGAGATCACTTATGATGGCTCACTGCATGAATAGTGGTCAAGTTCAGTTTGTACATGTTGAGATAAGAGGGATGTTAAACAGGCAAAGACAGAAAACCGTGGGATCATTGAGGTAATGAAAGGGAAACTTACATTAATTGGATCTGCATGTAGAGCAGGTTGTCCAAATGCTGAGTAAATACCATACTCACAAATTGGTTGACTGGGTTATATGCTCACTATAAGATCAGCAAGATCATGACCCGTAATGTCCCGGCCACCAGTAACCCACTAGAACTACTTTCTACCAAAGAAATGGTACCAATTAAGCTAAACTGAAACAGTTCACACAGTGCATTATCTAGAGCAAGGGGAACATTGTTTCTCAAAAAACAAGACTGTGAGATGCATAAACACATTGTGTTTACCTCATTTTTATTGGGGCAGTGGAACAGTGGTCTAAAATTCAAAACCTTGGTACATTAAACTAAAACTATCTGCATGGTTCATTTGGTAAGTGAGACATTTTATTTTGGGATTTGGTTAAACTGATCCTTTAACAAGCCAGCTTGTTGTTGGAGTGTTGCCCCAGTTAAGACAACACAATGTTTGCCAAAATATTAACAGAAGTAGAGCAAGGTTATTGAAAGGCACTTCAGTGTGTACCTCTGTGACTGACAGCTTTTCTTACACTGTCTGACACCATGTGAATTGTGCTGATGCTGTGAAACCAAACCCAACCATCTGGTGCTCCTGTGAAGCCAGACAGTAACAATTATTTGCATATAGCTGTTATGCTAAATTTTGATATTTTCGTGTGCTAAATTTAATTCAAGAAATGCCATTATTTCTGTATCGGAAAACTACACGAACAACTAAAAGCTCCATCCCACTAAATCACACTAATAGTTATGTTAAGTAAATTAAATGAAATTTGGTGTGATTCACCATTGTGTCACTGAACACAGCTCCTTCCTTGGCAGAACTATAAACATTAAGATCTGTCAGCTTTATCTGAGAGAAAATTTTGATCTGAGGAAGAAATAAAATCGAGCTGATGTGAGAGAGTGGTGATAAAACTGTTTTTGACAGCAAACATAAATGCCTGTTAGCTTCCCCTGTCGAAACCTCAGTGAAATATAGAAATGTCCCTTCACAGAACACTGGGATTTTGACAACGTGAAACGATATCCTTTTGGATGACTAGTGCTTTATCCATGAGCCTTTCTTCCCTGCTTCCTCCCACCTTCTCTGTCTGTTTTTGGAAAAGAAAACAAAGAAATGGAGGCAGTGTGATGTCATGGCATTTATGGGATGAAGTAGGTATTGTCCACATGGCAAATAACACGTTGCGGAGATGTAGTCTGAACTCGTTTGAAATCCACTGCGCTCCCACTGAAGCATCTCATTGTCCAGATTGCTGCCTCCATTATTGGAAAATGTAATATGTTGTTGGAAACCCTCTTGTTGACCTTACAGTAGCCTTATACAGTCATAATAACCTGGTTAGTGACCTAGGAAAATAAGATTTGCATACCCCCTCTCTCTCCTGCCCTCCATCTCTCTCTCAGCAGCTGTCACTGTCCAATAAGTGAAAAATGCCTGAAAAAATCTCAAACCCCCCTCCCCCCCCAAAACACAACAGCCTCCCATTTCCCCTTACTCTATTAAGGGGAATCAACTAGTCTTCATGATTAAATATCACCATAACAAAAACTAGTGTTTTCGATCTGACTCTATTCTATCGTTCAGGTCTGGTTAAGTTCAGGCAACTAAAAGTACTTGCTTAAGGTTAGGGAAAGATTGCATTCAAAGTTGAAGGTCTAACACTGTTGCTTGAAGATGGGATGCAAATCTCAGATGGTGTTTCAACCAACCATTTAATACATATAAGGTACTGTATTGTATTTTTTCTATAGCATATTAGAGCAAAAGTATACACATTGGACATAATGTATTACTTGTTGCTGTGTATCAAATTTGTCAGCACCTTGAGTCAAGAGACTTCTTAAACTATACTTGGTTGACTTACAGCAATGATCAGTGCTACTGAATTTGTTTCAGTATATACACTGAACAATAAATGCAGCACTTTTGCTTTTGCCCCCGTTCATCATGAGCTGAACTCATAGACTTTCTCTACAAAAGGTCTATTTCTCTCAAATATTGTTCACAAATCTGTCAATATCTCTTAGTGAGCATTTCTCCTTTGCCAAGATAATACATCCACCTCACAGGTGTGGCATATCAAGATGCTGATCAGACAGCTTGGGTACTGCATAGGTGTGCCTAAGGCTGGCCACAATAAAGGGCCACTCGAAAATGTGCAGTTCCGTCACACAGCACAATGCCACAGATGTCGCAAGTTTTGAGGGAGCGTGCAATTGGCATGCTGACTGCAGAAATATCCACCAGAGCTGTGTGATGGAACTTTTGGATGGAACACATTTTCGAGTGGCCTTTTATTGTGGCCAGCCTAAGGCACACCTGTTCAATACCCATGCTGTCTGATCAGCATCTTGATATGCCACACCTGTGAGGTGGATGGATTATCTCGGCAAAGAGGTGCTCATTAACACAGATTTTGACGAATTTGTGAAGATACACTTGTTCTCATCTCTATTTTCACTGGTGCAAGAGTTTTCTCTGGCTCGATTTCCAAAAAAAAGCCAGTTGGGGATTTGAGGATAATTTAAAAAAACCAGACTGGAAGTGAGATGGGGTGTAAATGTGCTCCCTTAGTCCTCTATGGGAGTTTTCCATCGTGTACCAATCAACACAGGTGCCATTCCCCAGTAAATGTAATTTGCAAGAGGCAACAAGCCGTGAAAGAGACTATAATCACCTCTGCTTTCCTCACCTCTCTGTAGACAACTGAGTCTCTTCATCACTGTATCCCCCCCTCCCGATTAAGTTTGCAGGTTGCACAGAGGACAGTTGGCAGTCATCTTGGTTTTCAGATAGGCTAGGTGACACCAGAAGTTGACAACAGAACTTCTGCACTTTTTCTGACTAGACCGTATTTAATTTATTGCATACTTCATTTATTTCATCCCAAGAACTGCAAATCATGTTAAATGTCTTCTCTGAACCTGCCAGAAAAGGCTGCATCTCGTTGATCTCTGGTCTTATATAAGACTTTATTTGCTCTGTTTTCACTATCAGCCACTTTGGATAAGGCCTCGACTTGAACTGAACTGGACCTGAGCCTGGAAACGAAATGGTGCCGACTGATATATGGTCTTTCTGAATTCCGCAGGGTTTTGGCACTGCCCTGGTAAGTCCGGTTTATTTTTGAGCTTCACCATATTAAAAAATTTCTATCAAAGTGCAACAGATTGTTATCAATGTACAGTGTATAGAACCAAAATGGCGAAACAAGATAAACATTGTTTAAAATCAGTCCAGGTATTTAACATCAAGTGGGACTTTTTTTTTTCTCCCCCAGTGTTGCTCTGGACTTGGTCTTCACTGTGAGAAGTGAAATGCATAGGAATACTATTTTTCACGTAAACATTTCATATTGAAAGCATTATCAGAATGAAGTATTTATCTTTATAGACTTCTCAATTCTCCTCAGATCCACAATGTTACTTTATTTGTCACAAATCATCCCCAGTTTCCTGGTCGATGCTGTCCCCTGGTGGCAAAATAAAGTCACTGCCTTTGGTGGTACACAGTACAGCATTATGCCAACACCAACCTGAATCAGTGAGACTGCAAAAACTCTTATATTTTCTTAAATACGTATTTAAGTACTCTTCTTCTTTTCCCCCCTTTTTATATCACATTGTTACTAATGATTTGAAAAGTGCTATATAAATAAAATTTACTGGCTTCTTGGTAAAATGGTAACTACTTACCTTCTTGACAAGTGAGCTCTCACTACAGTACTGGCTCTTCATTAGATAGGAGATAAATGCAGGCCCCAAAACATATAATCTATAAACTCTTATCTCCTCCACTACTCCTTTTATAAAGAGCCAGATTGGTTATTGATTAAAGCACCAGAGTAGAGATGGGACATCTGAGGATCCTTATCCACCTTAAATAGCTCATCATTATTTTGTATTTTCTTTTTCCAGGCAGGGTGGCACTATAATCTGGGTAACTCAACAAAAAAGATAAGAGAACACCATGATAAAAAGTACAGTTTAAATGAGTTAAGTTACTGCAGCTGCAGAACAAAGTAAAAGTAAAATCATAGCAGTTTAAGGTATGTTATCACCTCCTGTGATTACTGCCCTTTTGGTCTTTAAAAAAAAAGGATTTAGACTCTTTCCTTGCCTTAGGAGACAGGTTGGTATTTTTGTGAATCTTGCTCAGCTTGAAACAAACTGGGGAAAAAAAGACTCCAATTATTAGAGCATACATTGCCACAGCCCAAGGTGTTGTACGCTAATTATTTTGTCTGAACAAATGTTGAAAAAGAATCCATTTACGATATAATGAGGAATTTGCAAATCATTGCATTGAAGTGGTGTGTCTTGACCTGATAGCATCATGGTTTGATTTCTTTGTTGAACACCATGACTTTATAAAGTACAAGACTCAACTTCACTATGAAAACTGAACTCAGCTACACTGAACTCTCATTAGTGTTAACAAAATGGCCATATGTTAAAATGACCCATGCAGTCGATTATTATCAAGGAAAGGGGCCGCAAGGAGAGAAGAGGAAGATAAGCATTATGAGTAAGTTCAATGATGGCATGATATTGCATTAGAGCCAGGACAACCAATTGACATTGGTAGTGTTGCCCACTTGTCTTGGTTATTTTGTCTTAATAATGTTTTATTTTGAATTATGACCCAGACTCAACTATTGACTGAACCCTTAAAAATTATCATTCACCTTGAATCCTGCATTGGCTTTCATCAGGAGCTGTGTTCCTATTGTCCTTTGTAATGTGTCATCATTGGAAAGTCATAATAAGGTGTAGGGTAGGAACTAGGGTTGGGCCGATAGGCAATGCCATTGTCCATCGGCGATGGCTGACAGACATCACGACGTTGAGCCGGCGTGATTGTAAAACCCCCGCCCCCACCAGCAAAAAAAATCTCAAATTTTCAACTTATACCACCCTGTGAAAGCAGGTTTTAATGACCACAAACATTGTTATTATTGTTTTTAAGTATGCTTTGCACCTGCCTCGGAAATCTGTTCTCCGCACACCCTGACACACTCTGACACACCTACACCTCAGGTAAACACCCCAGTTAGGCAATTTGTTTTTTGATGGGAGGGGGTGTTTTTTTTTTCAGTGGATAGTTTCAAAATCTAGCTGTCCTTTGCTAGCTTACCAACATTGCCTACCCCAGCTTTAACATACTATAGGTACATAGCAATACTATTTGTAGTGTTTTATTTTAAAATGTAAAAACTGTAAAACTACATTTTACTCAGTTTATTCCAGTGTGAATCCATGCTAAATCCCCAAATAAATGACATAATAAAGATTACAGAAGGTCACAGGTTATGTTGTGTTGTTAACAATGCTTGCTTTCAAAAACACTCAAAATAAAATTTTACCTTTTTTGACATATATTTGTTATAGAGGGTGGCGATGGACCAGTGGACAAGACACAAGCCTTTGGTTTGGGAAGCCCAGTTCCATTCCGACTTCGACACATCCACCCTGAGCTAGACACTTAACCCCTAGTTGCTCCAGGCGTACGACCTCTGACATATAGAGCGATTGTAAGCCACTGGGTAAACTTAAATCATTTAAAAGGTGATGCCGTCTCAAATTTATTTGACATTTTTTCAGCATGAAGACAAAGGACAGATTATTTTTTCCTGTCAGTGCACTCAGATAAGCAGCTGTAACACTGAAGAGTTGTAAAGCAGTCAAGTCAATGAATACTTGAGTCAGTATATTTCTTGTTGTTTTGAGAATGGCTATTTGATCATTTAAATCAAAAGCAATTGGTACATAAACTGTAAAACATTAACTAAAGGTTTTTCCTTGATGCATGTCATAAATACCTATTTCTTCATTTAATTATATCAGGTCATTGGAAAGAGGCTCTCTCTAAAATAACTAATTAACTCTCATAAATGTTCTGACAAACAAAATATGGAACATTTTCAAGAACACTTACTTAAATTCTTGACTGAACACTTCAAGCACTATTACAATGATTTTTCCTGCAGCAGAGCATAATTCCTTTTGTATAATGTATTATGGATCTATAAAAAAGCAGATATAAATATACACTGCTACAGTTTTATATCGGAAGAATTTTGGAGGAAAGAGAAGCAATGAAAAAGTTATCTTGTCATGTTATACACTGCAAACTAAAAACAAGTTATATTGTGTCTTAAGATAAGATGAGATAAGATAGACTTTATTGATCCGACACTGGGAAAAAATGCTTGTTACAGCAGCTCCAAATACAACACAACAGATACAAATTAAATGGAAAAAAAGGATAGAAAAGTACAATACATTGTAGATATAGAAAATTAAGAATAAGAGTTATATATGCACAATATACAGCTGTGATTGAAATTAACATTGCACAGGTTGGTCACCAGATACTAGCCCCCTCTCACTGTTTTTATGACCAGCGATTGCTTTCAATCCTCTAAATAATGTTGAAGGTGCTCCTCCAACTCTTTCCTGTAGCTGACCTTTTGTCTTCCTTATCTCTCATCTAAGCTGTCTCTGAACCCTCCACTGCTCCTCAAAGACAGCTCAAATACATCATTGCCAACTCCTGTATAACAAACAATCCTCAACAATTTGAGTTTCTAAAATATTAAAGCCATTTATTTTCACCTTCATTCTTCAAATCCTGATAAGTTAGAACAAATTAGTAAAAAAGTTTAAGCTAATTAAACATGATTAAACCGGGAAAGAGTTGCAGTTACATTATAGTGAAGAGGTGGAATCAAGACTATGCCTCCCTTTTCCTTAAACGGACAGATTCATTGGGATTGGCCAACTGGAACAGAAAACATCTCACAACTATACCACAGTTAGGGTTGGGCATCATAGTATTACAGTATACCAATGCTGGGATTATTAGCAAATATTATTATTAATAAAGTTATTATTACAAAAAGTATTAATGATATGGGACACCAAACCACCATAGAACCGAGGACTGACAACCAAATGTGAAAACAGTCTCTATATATGTATCTATAAATGCCAATAGAGGGAGGAAGAGTGGGGAAAATGGTGGATGTGACCAACTTGGGTAGCTTGTCACACAATGATCCAAAATGGAGGATGCACTCCATGCTTGTCCTCACCAAGATGGCATGGAGCACAGCTGGAGTTTAGGCAAGCTGTGGGTTCCAGATGTGTATGTGTGTGGATGCGCATAAGGCGTGTACTTGCATGTGTTGGTATGAGAAAAGATAAAATGTACACAAAGCAAAGTATATAAGGTCCTGGTTGCTGCACCTAGATACAATGTTACTAAAACTTTTTCACGCAGTACCCAGCAATGAACTTGCATTCAATGATTGTCAGTAATGGGCGTTTGTCCCGATAAGTTAGGCTCTGCATGCAGTGGCAAGAACTACTGCAGGTAAAATACACAAACCCTAATTACTATGGTAAAACACAGTAACTGCTACTTTATGACACATGAACCAGCAGCAAACGTTCATTCTGCAGTCTTGTTGCTGGACTTCGGTCTTGATAAAGCGCTGTTATTGGCTTACACACAGTTTCAGAAACAAAGCAAGAAAAGGTCCAGCTGCATGGTACCGATTCAGGTTTTTTCGTTGAGGCTTCTGGCCTACATGCAGGCTGCTTCTTTGTTTCCCATAAAGTGAGTCCCCAACACCAGGGCATTTAGAAAAGTCGACGGTATGACTTTCAATATTCTTATAATCACTTATAGTCTTACAGTATAGACTTATAATCATTCACTCGCCGCTCTCTCATTTTTGCTCACTCACACTCAATACGCACACAAAAGGCGGTGACCGTGAGTGGTGGGATAACGTTACAGGACTAATTTGGGTTTAGTCCTTAGGATTAAAAGTGAGCCAACCATCTTGGATGAAGTTGTGCACATTATCTCTGTTGTCTCGGTATCCACCGTATCAACAAGTGTCATTGGGTCCTCCAGCAAGAATCTATGGAGGAAGGATGCTTATTGCCTATCTATTCATTATCCTATAGGACATAAGTATTTAAACGCACAACGACTTGAGTAGGCCAACTGCATATCAGACACTGTACTGGGAATTCCATGAGTACCATCTCCAAGCACAGTCATGTAATTAATGTTACTCACTGAGGGCCTCTGGTTTATCGGGTACTGGGTAAATGTATGTGATGTGTCCAGGGGGTCATGTCTTTCATTGTTTTACAACATGTAGCTGGCTGTACTAGGGCATGAATGTCTTTACGATAGATTTAGATTGAGTGTCCTCCATAGGACATCTTAAAGACAACATGTTCCAGTGGCAAGATAGAGCTGACGCTGAGATTGGGAGCAGCATTGTAGGCTAGGCAATATCATACATGTTACAGTAACGTGTATCAGCAGCAGCTCATCTTTGACTTTTTTAAAAATACAAATACTGTCATATACTGTATATACCCCGCTGAAATGTATCGTCCAAGCCTAACTAAAACGTGAGTTGACTACTAGATAGGGCTGGGCGACACGGCCAAAAATGTTGTCACGATAAAAACATTTCAAATCGTTCGAGAGCGATACTTATCACGATTTATGTAAAATCACTATTTCTTTCAAGTTTTAAGGCAGATTTTTGCTCCTGAGTGAAAATTGAAGAAACCAGATGGTTAATTATGTGGTTAAACTTTTCTTTATGGTCAGAATGGGACAAACAGTTGATGCCAAACAGTGGATCGCTTCACAAATCTGAGGTAGAACATTCAAAACTATTTTTTTCACTACAAATATGATTAGTTAATCTTATTTCAGGCCTCTTTTTTTCAACAAAATAAATATTTTAATAGAAAAATTAAGCGCCTATTTGTTCGTGATTCAAATCAATTAAAGCAATTATTCATTAACAATATATTGAAATTTATTATATTGATATTGAGCAAAATTATATTGCAATAATTATCATTATTGTTTTATTGCCCAGCCCTACTACTAGAGATGAGGTTGTTGATTGAGATTGCTTTGTATACTCTTAAGTAGTAATCGTCACTATGTTCAGATCCTAAAAATCATCTTACAAAACATGAACTTTGACTTTGCAACCCACTTTGTAGTTGGTGTTGATGGGTTGTGGCATTTTCTCTGAACTCCAGTTCAAAAAGCCTTTTCAGCTGCATTGTAAAGGTGGCTATTCAACAGGGTGGAGTTTTATGGCTGACAGTGCAGTCCTAACATTTTTCTGTTACACAGAACAAAATTCCTGTTTACGATTGTCAGATGTGATTTCAAGATGTGAAAAAACTGAGCTGCAATCAGTTGGTGAGAGTAAAACTCATTTGTACAGTTGCATATACCATATTCATGCATAGACCTGATGCTTTTGGGCTGACGGTGGAGCTTTTCATAATCTGTCTAATCACATTTTATTACATTTAGAAATTCAGTAAAACTGACCAGAGCCAGATTTCCTTGATCCAAATATACAATTGCTGTAGAAGCACCAGGACAAACCACACATACATTTTACTTTGTGCTATGTAGGTACATATCCAGATTTTATTTTACTAAAAACAATAGATATAGAAGCACATAAAAACACATGTTCAACATATTCTACATTTGAACATTAAAGAACGAGAAAAACACTAGACATATTTTGCATATATGTAAATATATTACGGATAACTGAACCATGGAATGCTTCAACCGTCAAGTATTTCAGTAGTATGGAATGCTTTGGTGCATAGTTAAATTTTTGGTTTGAACCTCCCCCCAAAAGAAAGCAAAACACAAATAATGTACACTGCTAAAGACTATAATAGTTATAACTGTTTAATTATACACAGTAGTGTCATGTCACTACTTTTATGAAAGAATGCAATTAATGTGAACGTAATCTTTGTAACTATTTTTATAAATGCTTTATAAATAAATGTTACTAGGTAGCTGAAGGCACAATTTTTGGTTACTTAAAGATAAACTACAATCACAAGTGTAGACAACATGTCAGTATCCAGGTATCATTCTCTCTTTCAGGTTAAAAGTTAAACTAAATTTAATGCCAGACTGTTCTTAGTCCACAGTAGAGGGACATCATGTTGTTAAAGGTGCCCTGGGGAGTTTTCTTGGAAACAAGAGTTTACACTCAGTGTTAACAAAATGCATTATGTACACTGATAAATTTGTTGATTTCATTTCCTTCCTCAAAACAATTTGCAAAACCATTTTTGTTTTTTTTATATATATTTTGAAACATGCATTTAGTCTTCTTCCCTTCTTTTTGCCGGTGTATTGCTGCATCTTTTTGGTACACAACTGCCACTTGCAGATCAGTGGAAAAGTGTGAAACCATTGTCAAGGATATGTATTGCGTCACTCACACACGTGTCCATGTGTGACAAACAAATCAGGGACGCACTCAAACGATAATGCTCCACAGTGCTACTAGAGGTCATACACTCCACAGGGAACATTGAACTAACAACACAAGCACATCTTCATGTAGTCAACCATGAGCATTCAGGTATTACAAAAATAGAAAAATGGACCTCAATAATTTAAAAAAAAAATTATAATAAACTGGCTTGTAGTTTGATGAGCCATTTCTCACACACAAAGAAATGAGCTTGAGATTTGACTGGCACAGTTCAACATTCATATATTCAGCCATATGTCAAAGGACCTGAGATGAAAATAATCACAGTATATACATATTTGTCCAGTAGGTATAGGCACTGTATAGGCAGACATTGCTCAAAAAAAAAAAAAAAAAAAAAAAAAAAAAAAAAAAAAAAGGTACTGCGGTTTGGATACACGGATGATGCAAAAATCGAAGGTAAACAAAAATTCTATTGGTGTATGTCTGCTTGAGCATTATTGCCTACCTCCCATAACCATTCTTTCTTTATATATAAATGATCAGTGTTCATTTTACGGCTTTATGACTTTGTAAACATGAGCAGGTCTTTCCCACAGAAAAAAGTACTTTTCCCTTGATTATTGGTATTAGAGAAAACTCCATTTAGGCAACAGTATGGTTATTTCTCACAAAATAAAAAAAGCTTATGGACAAGGGCTGATTGACAGAATTTATAAAATATTTTAAAAAAATTTTTTTCCTCTATGGTCCTTGCTGAGAAATAAAAGTTTACAGCCACTCTGCATGTGGCTTTAATAATGGAATAAAACGGTGATGCGTGATTAATAATGTACTATTTTGTACAGTAGATTGAACTGTACTACCATTGTACCTCTACATTATATGCAACTTTTCAGTTTCAGGGTCACAATTTTAAATCCAGTTGGGATGTGATCCTAAATGACCCCGTCTATGCAGCATTGGTGGGCCACTGAGCACATTTGGGTGTGTATGCGCAATAGAGAGAGAGAAATTGTTTCTCAAAGCGAAGTATAAATTATGGAGTGTCACTTTTACCATGTACTTCTGCTCCAGTTCTATAAGGAAGACCTTTTTAGCATTTAACATTCTGAGACAGTATTAAATAAAGACTTGTCTGCAGCAGTTATGAAAGATAACTGCACTCAGGAACAACTTCAATAAATCCCTGTAGCATTACAAGGCACATATGCAAGAATGGATTATTCTTTTGTAGTATGTGAGATGTATGTGGCAGGTAGATTATCTTTTTAGCATTTGCTGTCATAATCTCCGTTCAGGAGCTGAGAGGCTTTGGACATAGCGGACAGCATCTGCAATGGTGAAGAACGTGATTTTATTCTCTCCCCCATCACATCCTTTTTTGTCAGGGCAGTATCCCCCTCTTTCCAGATCATCCAGCACTGTAGCATTACACTGGGCCAGGACAACCTTGATCCCAAGTTCTCCAAAATCTTTGCTGACCTCTTTCAGAGCATTCACTCCAGCAGTATCTAGAAACAAGATGGCGCTGCAGTCGATCACCAAGCTGCGTAAAGAATATTTCTTGTTGAGCATCAAAGTTATAGTCGCACCGGAGTCAACCTCATCATCTTTACCTGCATGCTCCTTCTCCTCCGACTTCATATTTGGGACCTCTCCCTGAAGTTTATTCTTCTTCTTGAACTTTATACGGCGGGTTTTCTCCTTGACAGGATCAAACCCTGCACACCTGTATAGAGATTTCTTGAACAAGCTCTGGTTGGCGTAGTAAATTGGAGCCTGGTATCTAAAAACAGTCACTCCGGAATGTGTTTGAAGGCCGTGGTAGGACGACAGGTCCTCGTAATGCTCCCTGCTTGTAGCCCGACCAAGCTCCAAGACCTGTGCTTGCTGGGTTCGGCCAAGGACGCAGAAGGCCGACACCAAAACCCCCACAAGGAGACCCAGCTCTGTGTTGACCAGCGCCGTAGTTGCCATAGTGATAACCCAGATAGAGGCATCGACATGGTTGACACGCCACATGCGGGGAATGTCGGTGAATTTTTGTAAAGCTCCGCGGAGGTTTACCACAATGATGACCGCTAACACACATCTGGGGAGGAGAAGGAAGCAAGAACACAAGCATGAAAGGGCAAAGATTAGGATCATCACTTCGTGGTATCGTGAAAGCTGATTTCAATGTGTTTAAGAAACACAAGATTACACGCCCACATTTTACATTTTCAGTATGAAAACTTAAACTGACTCGCATCATTTAACATCTGTTTTAAGCTTAAGGGTTTTTAAGTTGAATGGCAAAAATATTCTATTGGCAAACAGTTTTTCATCTTAGAAGCACAGAGATGGAGGTACCAAAAGGATGAGATGTTGAGTGTGACAGACAAAATAAGCTCAAGATGCTACACAAATAATTGGGGGTGTGACAATACACTTGGCTGACATGTGCAATTCACAATATTGCGTTTATGAGAACAAGACAAGACAATATTTGAACACTATTTTTATGAAATATTCAATGCTGATATATATGAATAGGGGGACGGGGGGGCTTTCCCGTAGAACATTTTGAGCAATAAAGACAATTTCCTGCATGCTGGAGATATTTTCTGCACCAATTTATGGTAGAATGACAATGCACATTTGTTTCTTCTATTTTTACATTGCATTACATGTTTTGTCATTTTGCAAATAAACCTTCTCAGAGCATTTATTTGGTTTTTTAAACATTTCTTGCTGCAAGCTATTTTTCAGAACATATTTAACAAATGCTAGATGAAGTAACGTATTGTATTATAATATGCCAATGTAAATGGCAATTGTTTAAGTGATTATTCATCCTGTTCTGGTTTTGCATCTAAAAGCTGCTTGAAATATAGTATTATATAGTATAGGCTTGAAAGCAGCGGGGATAAGGAGTTGAGGTCCGGTTTGTTTTTTCCTCGTCCTAGTGATCGGCACATCTGGGTGATGCAAGTTCCTGGTCTTATAACGGTCTCTCCGCTGCTGTTGCAACATTCACTGACCAGGAATACTTTTAAGGCCTTATTTTTAGAATATGAAATTTAAGACCGCGGGAAGCCTGCAATCATCAACTGCATTCACAATCAATAGAGTGATCAAGGCTCACACAAAGCAATCTCCCAATGGGTGAAACCACACTTACCTCTCTAGTTGGCAATGAACACACATTTCAGGTCCTTTTTATATTGAATATATTTAAACAATGCATCGACCTCGGCACAAAAACTTGAACGCCATGTGTTCACTTAGAACCAAAATGCGACCGCTCTACCCCCCTGAGCCACAGCTACCTGTGTTGTGTGAAAATACCACTATCAAGAAGCGGATTATAATCTACTGATAAAAGCATGGCATTCTGGCAATTAGAATGAACTAATTAGGAAATCAACTCAAAAGGAGGAATAATATTAAGACCCTTAAATCGATAACTAATTAAGATTTTGGTATGCTTACTTCTGAAGGGAATAGAAGAGCGGCGCTATCACCAGCAGCACCAGCAGCAGGACGAGGGCGCTGACCAGCCCTGACATCTGAGTCTGGCACCCTGTTGACTCCTTGACAAGAGTCTTAGTCAGTGCAGCGCTGGTGGTGAAGCAGCGGAAGAACGATGGCAGGATGTTGCAGAAGCCAATGGCGTACATCTCCTGGTTGGCGTCCACCGCGTAGCCGTGCTTCTTGGCAAACATCTCTGACAGCGAAACAGTGATGACGAATCCCACAATGGCAATGGAGAAAGCGTCAACAGCCACACTGGGGATCAGACTCCACATGGGCAGCTGGGGAGGGAGGAAGCCTGTGGGGATGTCACCAGCCACGCTCGACCCATAATCACTGTTGAAGTGGCCAAAGTGAGAAGCCAGTGTTGCAATTATCACCACAAAGAGCTCAAAGGGAATTGGAGCCTGGGTAAGGAAAAATGACAACACACAATTATTAAAAGTGTATAGTCATTTCATCACACCAACATCCTTACCACTAGCAGGGTAACAAAAAAATAAGTTAAGTTTGGTCTGAGGGTAGCATGGAATGACAATATTAAATAAGTCAAAATAGTTTATCCTGTGTATGGTAGCCTTTTGAGGACACTTTGGGTTCAGACTTAAAAGTAAAAGCTAAGCTGAACTTTGTCAAGCTCAACATCCCACCGCTTTGTCCCAACTGTGCTTTGACCATTACATCCAGCCCTATATTTTTATTCTGAGATTCCACTAGAGTTGCTTTGCATAATTTAGTTAAAAAAAAACCTTATTTATCTTATACTCTCCCTTTAAGAAATTTGTTTATCTGACCACAAATGGAGACAAGAATTAGGTTGGAGAAATGGTGGATGCCGGCGGAGAGGAAAGTTTCTGGGGTCCGGTATAGGTACCAGATATGCTTGATCTGTCAGAGCTACTCAGGGCCTTACTGATTACTGTACAGAAACTTTTGAAACTTCCGCTTAGTTAGCGGTGCAGCTAGTGGCCCTATTAGCTTAGCTGTCTCTGCTCGGACTGGGAGCTCGAGCGCCAGTGTTGAAAATGCTAGCGCAGGAGTTTTGGACAGAATGACAAAGTGATTGACCAACCAAAACACATTCCCATCCCCAGCACCATGCTGCTAACACGGCCAACAATATACATTTCAAAAGCAGATTTCTTTTAACTAAAATTTAAATTATCCTTCTCTGTTCAATACACTGTATATAGATCAGCGAGGGCTGTTACCAAAGGCAAATTATTTTAGAAAATACTGCTAATGTCTGCAGTGAATACAACAATGTTTAAATGTCAAAAGCTTCTGAGTTAATTAGGAATGTACATCTGAGCAACCAGGATGCAACAAATGAGCAATTTATTTTCTTGCATGTGCACACAAGCTGTTAAAAAGCCAAACTCATTAAAATTTATGTTTGAAATAAACTAATCTGAACTTTGTCAATTTACCTTTAGCTTGGCTTTGAAGCGATCATTTAGTTCCTTGGTAGGTATCAGGATCAGCAAGCACACCAAACTGGTCACCAGGTCACACATGTTGGTGTTTCCCAAGTTGTTGAGCAAGCTGTAACAGGTCTTAAACAGAGTGAACCAGCCCTGGGGCCTGGGGATCTGCAGGCCCAGAAGGTACTTTAACTGTGAACTGAGGATGGTCAAGGAGGCTCCTGTAGCGAAGCCACTGAGAAGGGAGTCAGAGAGATAGACTGAGACGAAGCCTACCTGGAAAATGCCCATTAGCACCTGAGAGAAAGAGATACCCAAATTAATGCCCACGAGGAATGATGCCAGGGAGAAGAATTTAATCATCATCATCACTAACATGATAATTGTTCTGCCTTAAGATTGCCCCTGCTCACTTACCTGGTAAATTCCAGCAGTGAAGGTAACTGTAGCTCCTACTTTGATTGCATAGCAGCTTCTGTCACATTCCCCCCCAACACTGTTATTCCCCTGGCCAGCCAGCACAATGGCACTATTGTTACCACTGATGCTGCTGCTTTCTGTGAGGTAACCTGCCAAAGCTAACTCCCTATCCACAACCTGACCAACAAGCAGGCAGAGCACCCCAAAGATCCCCACTGAGATGTGTTTAGAAGTGCCTAAGATGGCATAGATGATGGAAGAAAAGAAAGCTGTATAGAGGCCGTATATGGGTTCCTGACTGGCCAATAAGGAGTAGGCTATGGACTGGGGGACCAATAGGATTCCAACTATCAGCCCTGACATGACATCGCCCAGCAACCATTTCCTTAGCTGGTAGCGTGGCAGCCACTTCAGAATTGGGGCAAAGCCCAGGATTTTGGATTTTGCTTTCTTTTGGGTGCACAAGCAGTGTTTCTTCAGCCGATGTGAGACAATGGATTGCCAGTTTTTAGCCTTTTCTTTCTCCACTCTTTCCAGAATGAGAGGCTGCTGCTGCTGCTGCTGCTGGTCGCTCTCGACTCCATCTTCTGCTGCTGTACAGCAGTCATTGCCATGGGTCATTATCAAGCCCTGATCTGCTGTGATTTGAAGAAGAAGAGTTCAGTTTAGCCAAGTTGTCATACCAACAAGAGGAAAACTAATAACTTGAACAAAAAAAAAAGCAACATTTGCAACATCTTAACATTTTCAGATGACACTTCAGTAGCAGTGCATAGAGATAAGAAGGGTGACACTATATTTTTGAGGCCAAGAAATATTTCCTCCTCGATGTTACATCACTGTACAGTAAAGACACTTCCCCTTAAAGCTGAGGTAGGCAACCTTGGAGAACAAACTAATTTTGACCAAGGACAAAAGGCGCATGGTCGACGGGAAGAAAACACAAAGCTTCTGAAGGTGGAATCTGTTAAATCATTGCAGCTCTAAACCTATTTCATGTGATATGTTATTCCCTCTCTACATCCTTGACTAATTAAGGTCATTCTATAAACAGGCTTAACCTACTTAGTGAGTAGACTTTTATTTACAGTGAAATGATCACACTTTGTCATTTTAATTCATCATTACCTTGTGGTCTTTTTGTTTACCCATTTTTAGAAGCGAATGCACGCAGTAAGCTTGCAAAGTCTATTTAAAAACTGGGCTTAATTTAGTCTAGCTGAAAAGTCACTTTTTATTACAGCTAGTTTACTGCTCTACAACATTAAAATGGCTGCATTTTAATGTGAAAGAAGCCCTAGACACATGTTGACATTTAACTTAATTAAATGAAATGTTAACCCCAATTGATCACATCTTACAGACGTATTTTAACATTACCTTGCTTACTAGAATCCTTACTGAGTAGGACTAACTTCCCTGCACACTGGTGGCATTTAAAGCTTTCTCAAACGTTAACACGATTACTGTGAGGTTAACTTGGTTTGTTTCCCCAAGAGAAACTACTCACCTTTAAACTTCGTGGTGTTAATAAGATTAGTCATCCCTACAGGCTATTTAAAAGCTGATTGTTATTGTTAAGCAGTTCACGTTACGTTAAAAATGAAACCGTCCAACTAACGTTAGAGTCATATCAAAAAGTCCGACGATACAAAGTGGCAACATCTACTATAGCTGACATTCTCGATCTAATTATCTCGCTGAATTACTTGCGAAAATTCCCTAATGACTCTGTCCAACGCAGTCTGTCTAGCTAACACAACGTTAACTCAGTACTGGAGCTGTGAATGGGCACCATTGTAAACAAGTTGTCAACGTGGACACCGGTTGAAACGTTTAGCCAACTAAAGTGAATCAACGTGACAGCGTGCTCTTCCTCGAAAAACAGAAAACAGCTTTGTTAATGTGTGAAGTAACTGACCTGAGCTCGAACCAGTCGCCGTTTGCGAAGTTAATCTTTGGTTGTGTTCAGACACCCGTCATTCCGCCTCAAATTCATTTTACGCTGGTCTGTTGTTGCTCCGTGCGTAAGGACGTTTTATTGAACGTGTGCCTACGTCACATGACCTGCTGTGGCAAAGATAGCCTGTGTGGGAGGAAGAATCACTATGTAGCAAAATAAGACATTGACATAAGCGATTTCATACAGTCTAAGGGAATCACGCATTAAAAACAAAATAAGATAAGGAAATAAGTTATTGTTTATGTGGTAACATCCTGACACAAACTTTCCAGAAACACACACACACACAGTCTATTCACAAGCATTCTTGATAGTGTCTGTAAGTCCTTGAACAGTATGTCCAGATATCACAACTTTAACTGCAAACACAGCACATGGAAAACAGACAATGCAGAAAAATAAGCTAGAGATTTGACAGTTCAGTTAGTCTGAAAGCAAGTTTAAGAAGCCAATCACTCTTTTCATAATTGATTCTTTATTGATGTATATTGTCTGCTATGTATATCTTGAAAATAAACCTACTGTGCTGATGTAGGTGAATGGTTATCCAGAAATAGTGAGAACTCTTTTGGCTTTTGTTCTTTGTTAGATTCTTTATATGGTGTTTCAGATTCTTTATACTGGTACAACAGGTATAACAGGTACAAGGTACAAGGTAGATTTATTTATCATTTACAACACAGGGTTGTAAAACTACATTAAGTTGTAGTTCCCTTTATGCTACTGATAAAAATAAACATTATTTAGAAAAAATATTATATAGTAGACTAGTTACAGGGTGTGAGAGGGTGACTGATGTTCATCATCAGAAAATGGTGGGGGTGGAGTCATGATACGAAATGAGCTATAGGAGCAGCAAATCAGTGTAATACCACGTTTTTGCAATGACATAACCATCAAGGCAATATCCCATGATGTGTGTAACAGGTAACTTGGAGTGTCAGAAAGGGAGTGGGAAGTGGAGTGTTGGTGAGTCTTGCTTACACTCAGTTTAGTCCTACATGACAAGAGCACATTAACTAAATAAGGCAGAATGATAACATTAAAGGTATATTTAGTGAATTTCAGGAACAGTAATAATGGTAGAGGGTTGTTGTGGAAGAACTGACACATGTTTTTCATGTTCTTCTGGCCTTGTTGCATGCTTAACATTGAACCTCTAATACTTGTTAGCAATTCTTAAAAATAAAAGTAGACCAGTGTGCTACTAGATTAATTTATGAGCTGTTATGAGAAAATAGACTGTTAACATCTTCATATGGTCCAAACTCTTATTTTATGGTATTTTACTGTGTATATATTTGCATATGGATGGGTAGCAAATTATTTAGACAGCATTGCATGAGAGGTTTTTGTTGATGATTTCAAGTCTGAACATTTTTAATGTGTTGGAAGTGCCACTTAAATGTCCCCTGATATCAACACAAAAATAGTAGCTTTTAGGTCTTCCTCGCTAACAACTACGTCACTGTCGAGTCAAATGATGTTGCTGGAAGCAGGAAGAACTACTTGGCGAACTCCTCTTTCTCGGTCAACATAGCGTGAACTGAGGAATTTGTTGCTTTAGTAGACAATCAACCCTGACAGGACAGCAACATAAAATGTGCCGGAGTTTCCCTTTAAATTAGGCTGTATGCCATAAGTACTCATTTTCATCACACAGCACAAGTGCTAAGGGTGACAGAGAAAGGAATTCCAGGATATGTCATTAAACATTGGAAGGTATCGTAATCCCAGTGTTGTAATTGGATGCAGGCTTATGTCCACACATGACCATTTAAAACCATCCTGGTAATCCTTTTTCTTTTCTCAGACACCTGCCGAGTTGGTTAGCAGTACAGAGGGATTATACAATTTTATTACACGCTTTGCTGAAGGGCTTCAACAGGTAGGACTGTTTGCTGTTTATTAGAATCTATTAGATCTATGGGACACAGATGTAAGTTGCACATTATCATCATTACTTTATTCATACATTTCTATGTGAAGTACCTTGGGAGAGGAAGAGACATTGTACAGTATCAACTGCTAGAAGGGCTTGATAATCTCAGGAAACTACTAAATTAACTAAAATGTCTCAATGTTCAATTTGCAGTACTACCATGTTAAATAAATTGCCAGGAATTATTTGACTTTAGCATTGATATGAAGATGATTTAAGGGGATAACACCCACTTTGCTTTTCTTTCAACTACAATTGTTTTCTTCTATGTAATAATAGAATATGCATATATTTTTCTATAGCCGATAATAAACTAGCCAACAATGAAACCACCCAATATTAATAAGGTTAAGAGTCAAAGACATAGAAATTGACAGACAAAACAATATTTCTATGGGCTGAGTAAGCCTGTGTGTGCGTGTCATATGCTAAGGAAAGGATCTTTTTATTTAAGTTGCGTGTTCAATTTGTTTGTTGTTTTTCAAGACAAGTGCTTGTCTGACTATAAAATCAGTTCACCAGTGGTTCATGTAGACAGCCTAAGTTGGTTGAATAATACTAAAGTATTTGTGGGAGGGGGCTTGATTGTAGTCACAAAGCCCCAGAGAATTATCTGCAGCTCTACTGAGCTTTTTAGCATCTCAGAGCTTTGTTGTTGTTTTACAGCACATTTACCGTAAGATTCAGTCACATCAACCCTGTTTCCAGCTGCAGCAGGCAGCTATTTTCAGCAAACAACTGAATAACCCCCTGTACACTACCTGCCCAGCACCAATCTACAGAAGACAAAGTTAGCGACCAGCTGGTGAAGAAAGTAGAACCTTTTAATGGTGCTTTTTTTTGTTGCTATTTTTTGTTTTAAACCAAACCATGGCTAAAAGAAGAGTGAATACTGGACTTACATTTGTTTGTTTGTTGTTGTGGACATGCGTGACCATAAACAATTAAGTTTTTATGGAAGGGTTTTGCTAGTTTATCATTTAAATGCATTAGCAGTTCAGAAGTCATTGACCCACTTGATTTGCATTGCTAACCATCCAGCATTAACATTACTACCATCTGTTTCAAATTGTGTCCTGTCAGCAGCGGTTATGGTGGACGCAGCGGTAGCAGAGCAGTTCCTGGATGCCAACCCGCAGTTCGCCAAGCAGTACTATGACATCAACTTCCGGCCTAAGGTCATCTCAGACCTGCTGGACAGCAACCGGAAGGCAGTGGTGGACATCAGCAAGTTCCACGAACTGACGATGGTAGAGGAGAGTGAGGTCCTCTTCGACCTGGTGCGGGACATCCAGGACAACCTGAATATGGAGAAGTGTGTCTTCAACCTCATGAAACACCTCAGCTTCATGATGAAGGCCGACCGCATGAGCCTCTTCATGTACCGGCAGAGGAATGGAGTGGCCGAGCTGGCAACAAGGTTACTGCGGATTTCTTTACGAAGTTTAAAAGTATCTTTTGTTCTGTTTCCAAAACACCATCTGACAAATAGGAATGTGACCACTGAAACAGATTATGTATTGGTAAAAAAATAAAAAAGATAATATTTCTTTGCCATGAAACGAGTTCACATGTTGGTCTCATGAAAAGTAAGCAGTAACAATTAATCTTGAAACTAAATATTTTGCACAGCAATCATTGTCAGAGCCCACTACAGCTGGACTCCTGCTCTTGGCAGCTCCAGTGGGGATTTAGAAGGCAGGCGCCTTGTTCAAGGGCACATTGATGTGTCCAGAGACTTTTGCATCTCTTTAGTGACTGAGTCCAACTAGCAACACTTTAAGGTTACCTGTTTGAGTTAGAAACATAAAAAAGATAAATTAAGAAAACCTACTGTAGTTGCACAGCACGTTATAATACATGTATTTTTATCTTTACCTCCAGGTTATTTAATGTCCATAAAGATGCAGTGTTTGATGATTGCCTGGTGCAGCCTGACAGTGAGATTGTGTACCCGTTGGATATGGGCATTGTGGGCCACGTGGCGACCTCCAAGAAGATGGTCAACATTCCCATTGTGTCAGAGGTAACAACACAACTAATGTTTGTGTGTTGTTGTTTTTTTTTGTTCTCACTAGTAATGTGGTACTGACATGAGCATCAAAACCACATTACTTGTTCAATAAATCATATTCAGAATTTCCCCTCACATAATTGTCATAAACAGTAAAATGTGGCAAATGCTTCCTCCCAATTTTTGTCTCCATCACTTTTACTTCCTGTTGCATAAAGTACCAAAGCATTAGCATCTATGATTATTTCTTTAGAAGTATTTTCAAATGGATTAATTTCCAAGTCTTTTTTTTTTATTAAACCAATTTACCCTGTGTTGTCGTCATGTTCTACCATTTTGATTTCCACAAAATCTGTCTAATCCGGATTAGTCATTAATCAATTCAGCAAAGATAGATTGTTTGGAAGTAAAATATGTCCTCTGTTAAAAAATACATTAAAGTATTAAATATTTCTTATTGCTCAGTAAACATTCAAACCCCTGTTTTGCCAGGGTGTAAAGACTTGTCCACTGGTGCTTTGTCTTTGTTTGACCACCAGATGGCGACGACACTCCACTGATGCCAAACCAAAGCCAGCTCAATCTCATTATAGCCAATACCTTTGGCATTTGAAAATGGCTGGCAAGCTTTTTCCCATGTACATTTCAAGTTCGTCATGCTACTGCAAGTCCACTAACTTCACATCCACTCCCTGCCCACTCCTGCACAAAGTGTTATTTTGACATTTATTCTTAATAAGGCGGCAGCTCACTCTGCATAACTGATGGATTACAAGCCCTCCTCTGTATCAGTTCAATCACTTCCTTTCACGGAAGATTAGCTGATGTACAATCAAAACAGACCCGGGATGATTGTTTCCGTTTGTTTTTTATCTTTCGGCTTTGCTGCCAGGCCGGCCTGTTGTGCCTTTACTATGAGCCACCACAGAACAAACATCACCATGCTGTTCAAAACGCCGCAGCTTCACAAAAACACATGAAAGCACGATGGGAAATGTAGCAAATGGAACGATATCAAAGCCTCCAACCCTCAGTTTCCCCAGTCATAGCGAAGGGACAGCTAATGTTTCCATATAATTGGTTGGCTCTATGATGCTAATACACTGAGGATGGCCTTTCAGAGTAATACAGAGACTGGGAATCACTGTCTCTCAATGCTCTATTTCCATCCTAGTCCAATCCAGGGCAGGCCATTCAGGATTCTTCTAGGTGGAAGGTGGGGATTATGTTTCTCTGGGATTATGTACTGACCAACTGCTGGCATCATTTCACCCCCTTCTTCTATTCCTGCCCCCTTAAAGTGAACATAATTGTCGCATTATTTCTAGATTAATAACTCTGGTTTTTATTGCAAGTGTGGTAACTCGAGGAGTGTGCGTGTGAGGAAGAAGGTGGAGAGCGTTAGTGGGGGAGGTTCCAGATGAAGCCGGTTAATCTGCCTGAATTAGAGCGATCCCAGATTACTCCCAGAGGTCACACAGGCTCTGAGCCATTTTCACAGACTCAGCACTATTACACACCTTTAATCTATTCTGTTACATTGAATCGTAGCACAAACCCACTGAAATCCATTTAATGTGTCATAACCTGAGAAGCTAAATTGGCTAGGGAGGAAGTTCATTTATTGATGTCTGTGTGCAGATTTCATATAAAATTATTTACATATTCGTTACTACATATGTGTTTATTTATTTGGATAAGTTTAATTTATGCATGTATTATTAATTTACAAATTTCATTTTCTTCCATTTATGGAAGTGAGACAATGATCTCATTTGAGGTATAGATTGATACATTTCTAATAATCAAAATCAAAAAAATTATTTCAAAACCCTTATGTAGGAATTTATGACACAAGCCTACAGTAAAAAATATTACAGGTCTCTGGGACGGTAGATTTTCTATATTTCAATACATGTGTGAGTTACCTACCTACATGGTCATTCTCTTTTACAAAAGAGCAAAACGGAGCTAGAAGAGTAAAGAGCTGCATACATGAATAGTGTATATAAATAAACTGTATAACTTCTGTGGGTTTTTTGTGTATATCAAAATAAAACTTACATTAAGCTTCTGAAGTGTAGAGCTCAAGAACTCAAGATTCAGCAGATATTAAGAACGAAGACGTCTCTGAGCTTTAGGTGGTCAAAGGACTTTTGACAACAATCTGTCAAACTGCCCAGATCTTTGGAACAGGTTCATTTTTAAGCTGTGTAAGGCTGCAGTTGAGTACGTTTTGTCTCAGACTGATTTCCCCCCTACTGCCACACATCAGCTCGACACTTCTGTAGAGAGAAAAAGAAAACATTAGACATTAATAAATAAAAAGGATGGTTTACTCAATTCGTTTGTGGTGCAAGATGAGGACTGATCCAATAATAATACTGATGTACCTTTTTTTTACGGCATTCATTTTACAAACAGAGTGAATGCCTTTGAATGTAAAACGAGCCCTTGAACAAACCAGAGGCAGGATATGTATCTGCAGCTGGGTAGAAGGAAGAGGGTTTGAGTTGCTGCTCAGGTTATATATTCATGGCTTTACTGCTGTCACATGCAAAGCCATGAATATATATATATATATATATATATATATATATATATATATATATTTTTTTTTTTTTTTTTTTTTTTTCCTTACCTGCACCTACCTACTTTACTAATGCTCTTTGCCCCCTTAAATGTTGCTCCTCCTATCATGGTCTTGAGAAGCTAGTTTTGCTTTGCCCCATGGGAGACCCTTTTCCAGCAGCTCAGCCTTCACTCTTCTTTGTTACAGACCCAATATGTGTCCAGGCCATCTTGGACGACTGTGTTTAATTTCTGAGATCATGCTTCGACAGTCGGTCTTTATGTAGATTTAATTATTTTATGTTTTGTTGGGCCAGAATATAAGGCAGATCTTGTGCGAATGAGCTGACTTTGCTCGTGTCACATTTAGTTGTTTGCCAGCACTCAGTCCCATATAGCAGAACCAGCGTGTTCAAGGTGTTATTAGTTTTAGACTATAGGTGTTATACTTTAAGATGCCATGGAGTCTTGCAAGCTTTCCGGAGTCTGCGCTGGATATCTTTGTGGGTGCAATTTTCCTGACTAATCAGACTTCTCAATTTTTCTTTGTTTTCAACCAGGAAATAAGACCATCACAAAAACGTACACCTTCCCTTACCCAAATCAGGACTGTGTCCCCAATTTTTGAACCCGAAGGGTCGCTATCTGCAGGTTTTTGTTCCTTCTTGGCAGTTAATGAGCTGCTCTTCCACTGTTTCACCCCTGGAGGAACACAATTGATGACCCCTGCTACACAGGAGGAGCAGTAGGTGGAGTGCAGCAGAAATGGCCTTGAGTTTGTGGATAATGGAAAGCCTTTGCTAGCAGCATTTACGGATAGAAATGGTGTGTTCATCAAAGTCTTCTCTTTTCTCATCTCTTCTCTTCTCAGAGCCCTCATTACAGCAACTTTGTGGACGAGCTGACAGAGTATCAGACCAAAAACGTCCTCGCCATCCCCATCATGAATGGTAAAGACATGGTGGCTGTTATGATGGCCGTCAACAAGTTGGATGGGCCGCACTTCACTGCAAAGGATGAAGAGGTAACATCTAATACTGCCTGTGTTCGAAAGCAAACTCAATTTTAGTGATTTTGTCACATGAATAAACAAATATTACATTTGCAGCTTTATACTGAACTTTTCTTAACCCGTTACAAAGTGCCTCAAAACTAAAAACGAGCACAATAAAATATGCTCCCCCTCACCATTCATGTGTTTTCCCTTTACTTACTTTTGTCATTGCTTTATGTCGCTTCTCCAAACTTTCTCTGATAGTAACTGACTGTCTGACTGGACAGTGATCCCACACAATTAAACTCAGTCTGACAAACTTTACAATAATGGTTTAAGGTCTGTTATAGAAGCTGGATAAAACTATATGACGTAGATGTAGCCTCGGTTGTTCAGTGTCAGTTTTGTCCCTACTCTCGTCCTTTGGCAGCTAACTTGCTGTATTTTCCTGCTTCCACACTGGTATTTTGGGTGCCTGCATCCCAGGACCATGTTTATGTTTTAAGGCTTATTTAATCCCTGGTTTTCTCTAAATGTGATGCTGATGACAAAACATAAACTACATTGGTTGCACTATCCTCCCAATTCCTTAAATTATAAAAATTTATAATCTGCATTTGGATCCAAATGTGAGTAAAAATACACAGTGATAAAGCTAGTAGAGTGATTGGCTGTTGGCACCCAGGTATTTTTAGACATCTTTTTAGGACATGTAACTTCTATCAAGTCAGAGTCCTTGGTTATGGTAATTTAATTGATAATGTTTTACTAGTGCAACATATACAGATAAAATGCCATTTACTTTGGCCTCACCCAAATATGGAGCAAATTTCAAACAGTCAGTTCAATCGGAAATAGACGTAGGCTTAAATCAAGAAATCCATTCAGAAAAGCATTTTGCTTCTTACAAAGTCAGTCACATGTATAAGTTGTAAAATAATTTCTTAATCAAAGTTTGCACTTACCTTACATTACATTACCACTTGACATCTTCTTGATCTTAGCCACTGCTGAAATACAGTAGGTGCAGACCTCCACTGTAGCTGCCTGAAGCTTTGTTACATCACCTGGAAGCCCTCTGTGGCATACTGTCCAAATACCACATTGAAACAGTGAATTGTCTTTGTCAAGAAAGAGGAGACGATGACTATTTGGAATGTTTGATTAAAAATGAGATCTGCCGTTTGAAATGTGTCACCTACTCTGACTGATGGCACAAAGGTAAAAGCATAAACTTGTTAAGAAACAGAATATTGCAATGTTATCGCTGTGCCTTTGCTGAGAAACCACAATCTCATCAATTGATCAGTATTATGCAAAGCAGATGAAAGGGTGTACTGTCTTCTTCCAGACGCTAAACAAGTATCTCAACTTTGCCAACCTGCTCCTGAGAGTTTTCCACCTGAGCTACCTGCACAACTGTGAGACAAGGAGGGGACAGGTGAGGCTGCAGATGCATGCAGCATCTGAATTCCTCTTGTTCCTTTGTAAGATTTAGTTTGAGTTTATGCTCAGGCTGTGGTCACACTGTAGCTGAGAGAGTCCCACATCTGACCCCTTTTCCTCTTGACTCAGATCTAATGTTTTTTAGTTGCATGGATTCACATTATTTTCACTCTTGATGACATAAATATGTGGTACAAGATGCCTCAATTTAACTTGACTCTAAAAGCACAAACAATAACAAAAATATGATTGGGGCGGAGGAGAAGTTCCAAGTTATACCTCTGGGTCTGTGCTGTGCAGGAACTTTGGAACTGTTGTCTTGCATTTTATTTTACTCCATTGCTCAGGTGCTGCTGTGGTCGGCCAGCAAGGTGTTTGAAGAGCTGACAGACATAGAGCGGCAGTTCCACAAGGCCTTGTACACAGTCAGAGCTTTCCTCAACTGTGACCGTTACTCTGTGGGTCTGCTGGACATGACCAAGACCAAGGTGGGTTACCATATTCTACTGTTTGAGATTGTCAGGTACCAAATTAACAATAAGTGTCTTAAATATCTGAAACTCATATTAACCGTCATTTCCACATTTAGGGAACTGGTCACCTAAATAAAGCTTGAACTTTAATGTAAATGCAGATTGTGGAGCAATAATCTACATTTAGGGCTTAATTTTGGTTTTAAGAAGCTTGACTGCAGCAACAATGCTTGGTTTCATAAAATCCTTAAAAACTTTTCATTTAGCATGAGCCACAAAGAAACTTAACATCCTGGAGATACACAATGCACTATTTAAATTGTGGCATCCATTGCTTAATACTTATGCCTTGCTGTTTTTGTACCATTTTTATCCCAACTGAGGTTTGATGAGATTTCAGCTTTTTCTCCTCCTCTTTTGGGAAGAGATATTTTCAGAAAATCCTTTGGGGGTTTCTTTGTCTAATCTGCACAGTTTTTCTGTCTTGGTCTAGTTTTCCATTGCCTTTATCCCTTGTGTCAATGAAAGAAATAACACATAAACCCTTCTTCTGATCAGTGTCGTACAATCACCATGTATTTGTGATTTGTTACTAACATACTGTCATAAATACTACTTATTGGCTGTGGCTGTCACCTAATTACAAGCAGCTGCCAGTTGATTCCTAACACCTGCTATCTTCAACAAACACATGTTGTCTGCCTGCACAGATGGCTGTGTGGTAACAACACTGGATTTCATGAGTAAAGAACTTTTAAGAATAAACAAAACTAGTAGATCAGTTTTGAGCCAATGTTTTTGGAAACTGGGCACTTTGTGAAGACAGAACAAAAAATATTACACACCCCTAAGAGGCTCCTGGCATGAGCATAAAATAGAGTAAGTTCATCCAAATAATGAATCAACAGAAGTAGCCGTATCAGCTATGTGGCCCCACTCTAAAGCTTTTATTTTTTTTTTGTCTGTGTTTTTGTAGGAATTCTTTGACCTGTGGCCAATTCTGATGGGAGAAGTTCCACCATATGATGGACCCAAAACTCCTGATGGCAGGGTGAGGAAATATTGACTACTGCTCCTGCTAAATTCAGCACTTCTATTGATATGAGACTGTTATAGATACTCCCAACAAGTAGCCTGTGACCTCCTGACATTTAATCTAGTGACACCATCAGGTCAAAATGTCCCTTCACATGTCCACAAGAAGGTTTCTCATATTGCTAACTTAAGTGAGTACTTTCGGTCCAGGAGAATGAACCTTTTTTTTTGTGTACTCTGACCTTCTTGCATCACCATCAGGCCAACTTTTATATATGCGCTTTGATATATCAAAACGGGTGGCCAAATTTCAATAACACCTGCTGTGCAAATTCAGGCTCCAAGGTCTCCGAAACTATTTAGATTCTACTGGGCTAATGACATTTCTCAAACGCCACCGTCAAGACAAACATGTTCAAGCCTTCAGCCTGACTACTGGCAAAGTTTAAGAACTGCTACATCAGAATCAGAATCCGCTTTATTGCCAGGTATTTGTACACAAACGAGGAATTTGACTTAGGATTGAACATTGCTCACGATGTGCTTACTCATACAATAATACAATAACGCAATAATAAAATCAGACACAGGCTACAGTAGAGTGAACATATATATATATATACACACTATGTACTTGAGTTAGGTGGATTTGGTATACAGTATGTACAATATGAAAATATAACAATATGAACAATATGAATATCTATACCTTAATCTTAAGTCTGTAGAATATGATGTGTAGGTCAGGCCATCTCAGCAGCACAGCAATATATATATATATATATATATATATATATATATATATATATATATTTATAATATGATATTCTGACACACATTTTGCCTTTAACAAATGGTGTACGGTACAGTACTGCGATTTGAAAATTACAGTAGGCCAAAATGCGACTTGGATAAGATCTCGATTAGTTGTTCAGCCCTAGTGTAACAACGAATGGTATTTATCTTTCCATAAAAAAAGAAGATATTTTCACTATCTTCTCCACAAAATGTCTCTCTAATGTTTATGTTGTGTGTCTTCTCAAGGAAATTATCTTCTACAAACTGATTGACTACATCCTGCACGGCAAAGAAGACATCAAAGTCATACCGTAAGTCACAACAGAGATCTAGTTTAAAGGTACCCTGTGGAGTTTTTGACCATTAGTCGTGCTAAGAAGTCGTTTTTTAAGGTGTCTGTGCCCGTTTTGTTTGTTCTTGTGCAAGTGGACGCACATGCATGGCCACATACACGTGCTGGTGCACTTCACACTCCTGGCAAATGTATTGGACTATTCCACTGATCTACAGTGGGCTGTAACATTCCAAGAAACCAAGCAATGCACCAACAAAAGCAGGGAAGAAGAAGACGGCGAGTAAACATGGATACAAACAATGCAGGTTTCAAAGTTTAAAAAAATCAGTTCAGCAAAAGTTTAATGAGGAGGGAAATGCAGACCTAGACCTCAATGATACACTCAATGCATTTTTGGGGAGTAACAGAATTTTGTTTACAAGAAAACTCCACAGGGCACAGATAATGTGTTTGGAGAGGTTATCAGAGAGATAACAGGATACTAATGCTAGCTCTTCCTCCCTGACAAAGCCAAACATGATATACATTTTATCTAATAAAAGATTAAAAAAGATCACTTCCAAAGCCTGGTGTAGCATTGCACAGGGTCATTTTATATTTCTTAGAAGTCATTACCATTCTGATCCGGTGTTCTATTTCTATCATCCAACATTGCTGCTCCTGTAAACAGTAATAACCACTGTCCAAACATTTCACTGCAGAATTATCTCGCCTTGTAAATTGAAAGTTGTTAATGCATTATTTAATGTTAATGATTTTACCTAACATTTATTTCACCCTGGCAGTCAAATTTATATTAACACTCGATAGGAATGTAATGTACATCATTCTTTTGTTTTCCTGTTCTTAAAGATGATTATTATAACAACTGACTTTTCTGCCTGTTCTGTTCGTCCTCAGCAATCCTCCAGCAGATCACTGGGCCCTGGTTAGCGGTTTACCAACCTATGTAGCAGAAACTGGACTGGTCAGTGTCTGTTTTCTTTGGAGCTCCTGTTCCTTTATTTCAAGTTTACTCTGAGATTTTGAAAACATCTTACACACATGTTAGGAAATTAACATAAACTCTAGTCTGACACAAGAACATGCTAGAACCATGAAAGAATAATCTGGCAGCATTATGAATATCATGCTATATATTTTATGTTTGTCACTCATACACATTACAATAAATGATCACTGAAGCGTGTCAAATAATACACAAAAATTCCTTGTCATGTGTTGGGTATCAAACCTGAACTCCACAACTGTACTTCCTACCATGCTGAGCAGTGAAAGGTGAACTATAAGTGGTGTCTCCCTAGTGCCAGCAAAGGCATGGAAAAAGATCGCAAGCTAGTAAATATGGATGTGAACAGTGCTTGTTTTAAAATACTTTGCAAATGTTTTATGAGGGAGGAAACGCACGGTGCACGTTTGTTAGCTCTCAATGATACACACAATAAGTTTTGGTGAGTAAATGTAAACATAACTTGCATTTATTTATAAGAAAACTTCACAGGACCCATGTAGGTCCTCAACACAATGCTTTAGAACAGTTTTAAGCTACACTAGCATATTTCATCATTCTTCCTCAGTTTTGTGGATGTCTAACTTTTCTGTCTGCTGGAAATTTCTATGGAAATTGCAAGTTAATAAAGGGCCAAAATCAGACCAAAGGTGGCCAGGAAGTGTAATCATATTTACATTTTAAGGAATCTAGCTGTCACATTTGCATTAAGTTGCAATGAGTTAATGAAGGACACTTTAGCAGGGACTTTCAGCACCTGCTTGGCCACTCTGGAGCCCAAATATGTATGAATTAAACAACAAATGAATAATGAATGAATGGCCGGTGAGCAGGTTGAATGCAAACAGTGGCAGCTCTGTTCAGCAGGGAAGTAATAACCTTTAGTGTTATAATAACCTGTCTTGACAATAAGGCAGATGATAAGAGTCAGGTTTGTTTTTTTGTTTTTTTTGGCCTATTTACAGCAAGTTTGATTAAACTAGTAGAATGGAAGGAATTTACAGTCATTTGTGCTAGGATTATGATAGAAAGAAACATTAATAATAGTAATGGTAGTACTAGTAGTAGTAATAATAATAATAATACAGTACTTCTTAATGTCTTTGAAATCAAAGGCTTTAATATAAATATTTTTTTTATTGGACATTCATTTCGTACACAGTATTTCTCAGTCATCCTTCAGGAATGATCAGTGTTGAAATTGCATGAATTTATTGTCAACACAGGCTGCATATTGAAAGCAGTACCTCAGTAGCGCAGCCATTTGTGTCTGCATAGGTTGCATTCAGGCACAGTACTGTGTGTAGGCCACCTGAGTTTTGGCAGCACTCAGAGCCCAATAGACAATCACTGTAGTTAAACATGTAAATTGAAAGAAAATATACTTGCGGAGTAAAAATACACTTTGGATCACGGTTCTACACATAAAGCATATAACATATAAAGTTAACGTGGCCTTTGTAGACACCCGCATTGATTAAAATAGCAGCATTCTGGCAGACACGTGTGAGACGCACGGCTGAAAAACACGGCTGAAACATCTCCTGTGTAGACAAGATGTAAGGCATATTCAGCCAATCCCTGCAATATTTGGGAAAACTCTACTAAACCATCTATAGTCTAATATCTTAAACTAAGCATTTGGTTTATGGAGCTATGGAGCAAATATTACTTTAATGGGTTTTGTAAGGTCTATTGTATATTATGGACAATGCATGGTGAGATTGTTTTTATTTGATGCATTCAGTTATATTCATATATTTGTGACAGCTCATCTTTACCTAATCACCCAAGTATAGCTTAAAGATCCAAATCCAGCATTATTTGAATGATTGAATATGTTTTCAAAATCAGTTAGTGTGGCTGGAATCAACCAAAACTTTTAGCTTGGAGCGAAATTCTCCTCATTTCTCACTCTGACTTTTAGAGAACAGTTTTCTTTTCTGCTGTGCAGGAGTCCATATAAAACCAGTGTCCTTTAAAATATCTTTATTTCAAAATATCATCACTAGAAGCTGCGGGTGGTGAGACGAGCAGAGCACCATTAGGCCTTATTACACAGTTGTCAGTGTGCACACAGTTGTGGAAATGAAAAGTGCTCTGCCACACGCTGCTGTGATGTATAATTGTAATTTCTTCAGCCGTTGTAATTAATCACAGTGTGTTTTCCTCAAACCGCTGAGCCTGCCATCGCTCATCTATCCCACCTTCTGTATCATCCCGTCTGTCCTCCTCCTGTCCTGTTCTTTCATTGTCTTTGTCTCTTGCCATTTTTCAACATTATCTTTCCTCCCTCATCTTCTCCTTTTTTTTTCTCTTCTAAAACATATAAGAGGTGAAAACGTTCATTCACCACAGTGCCACCTTTTAATAAATTGAGGGGAAAAAACATGTCAGATTGACATGACATTGACGGTTTTGGATGTGAAATGAGATGTTTTGAATGGATTCACTGTAGGGCAATAAAACTCCTGAACATGAACATCCTTGAGAACATGAGAGCAAAGATCTCCTCCTCCTACTAGCTATTTTCATATTCTTATTTCTTCCAAACATGAACTTTTATAATTGTAATCCCCACCTTTACAGATTAAACAGGGAATATAATTTCTGTTTTAGATTCGTAGGATTAACATTAGTAGTTTTCTTCCAGAGCACCCCACTCACATTGTAGCAACTCTCATCAAATATCATTCTCAGTTTTGTTGTTGATTCTTATTTCCCCTTTTCAACAGATTTGCAACATAATGAACGCAGCTGAGGATGAATTTTTCAACTTCCAGGTAAGATGGTCTAAAGATGGAATACAAACCGAAACAAAATCAAGGACAATGAATTGTATGGTATTAAATAACTTTGTAAAACACCCAAACATCAGTTTTTCATCAAGTCTTCAGTATGCTCTTGAACACACCGAAGGGGCTGAAGTCCATCACCTTAATTTATTTCTGGAAATGATTCCTGCACAATGTTTTTCATTGTAAATGGCTTAATCCCAGATGATAACTTTATAAACTAAAGAAGTCTGGCTTATTCTCTTATCTAAATGACTGAGGAATCAGGCAATTGATTGTGCTTTATTGCATTAATTGTGTAAAAAGCTAAGTGTTGCATTTACAGGAGAAAATGTTAAATTATTAATCAGTGAATTGAAGCTACAGTAGTTGAACCATTTCTTTCTTAATTTTAAAACAGCAACATAGCTCCACCCTCTATAGATATTGCAGTTCATTAAACACTTGCTACTTTGCTTCCAAATTTGATTAATATGCGGGAAAACTATGATGTACAAATTATTAACTGTACTAACTGTACTGTATTAATTGATGTGCAATATACATTTACATCAATGGTTTGGCAGACGCTTTTGTCCAAAATGAGGTACAAATATGATCATCCACAACCGGTATGACATTATTTTGATTCACACTCAAATCTTTCTGTACATTAACACAAGTTGATGCAGTGAGAAATTGAGCAATTTTACTCATTATCTGTAATCACATAATCAGATCAAAAAGTAATAGATAACAATAGCATTTTGCTGTCAGTTTACAGTAATTGCACAATGTGGTGAGCCTTTACTCTTGAGTACTCTTGAAAAATTTTATTAAAAACTAACTTAGCTATAATGGGGTCACATGTAACATAAAAGACCACCAGGGAACAATAATAAGGAGCGATTCTGCCAGATAGTCCTAACTGAATAAATGATATGTTCCTCATTCTCTGCTCTCCTTAGTTTAAATTAGTTTCCTGGGGGCAATGAAAGGCTCATTGTATTTATCCTTATTATACTTTTTCTGATACAGTGGTAGCCATTGTGGCTGCTCGTACATTGATGCTGGTTGTGCACTGCTGTTAATTAGTGTCTGAAAGTTAACATGAAAATACACCTCCTCTCTTACACAGGTTAATCTCAGTCTGAGGTACATTGGGAAACTGGAGTTGTTTTGTGATGTGTTGTAATTGACCTCATGAGAAAGCTAAGGAAAGGTCTGGTACTTAAAACATTTACTGTGGTCTGTTTTGTTTCTGTGTTGTATTGCGGTCTATCTGTAGAAATCAGTCTGTTGGCGTGTACTACAACTAATTATAATAATATGCTGTTTGAGCAGTAAGTCCATCAACAAAAAGTCAACATGCCAATTGACAAAAGGGGGTTTGGTAGTGGCCTATAACAAAAAGGCACGCAACGTCTAAACCGATTTGCATAACGTGACCAAAGACAATGAGCAGGTGAATTATTGATTGGTTCATATTTTCTCTGAATGTAGACGGTCACATTACATTCCTGTAAGGAAAAAATAAAATAAAATTAGTGATACAAGTAAATAAAGGCCTGTAATCATATCAAAGTAAACAATGCAGATGAAGCTTTTTCTTATTTTTAGTCATTGAATTAATGCATGTTTTGTGTGTGTGTGTGTGTGTGTGTGTGTGCGTGCGCGCACAGACAGAGCCTCTGGATGATTCTGGCTGGACCATTAAAAACGTCCTGTCTCTGCCAATTGTCAACAAGAAAGAAGAGATAGTGGGTGTGGCCACGTTCTATAACAGGAAGGATGGGAAACCCTTTGATGAAATGGACGAAACACTGATGGAGGTAGTGTATGTGTGTGTGTGTGTGTGTGTGTGTGAGACATCGCTGAGTCATTGGTTTATAAATACATACAGCGTTTGCATTATTTATCACTGGGCCTTGAGGCTTTTTACTGAGGTTTCTGTATCTGCCTCACTACTCAGAGTGCAGTTAAAATACACATGACAATTTGATCATCAGCTGTTCCTTAAAATCAAATTAGTTTAAGAAAATTTTTCATTTTGATATTTGAACATGATTTGAATTACTGTAAAAACGTGATTTGACCAAAATCTACTTCAAAAGCTTTTTAGATTTGATGTTTTAACGAACAGTATTTGGTAATGTTTCCCAAACAAACTGACACTAGTGAAAAATAAGTACAGTTTACTTCTTGTACTTAACTTGATCCTTTACATTTGAATCAAATTTGTGCTGTTACTCAGAAGAAAATGTTATACTTTTGAATTGTAATAGATTATGCTACCCACTGGATAAAATGTTGCAACGTTAAAGTTCTGCTTTTACTTTTGATACTTTAAGTATGTTTTTCTCATAATACTACTGTATACTTTATTAACATTTTAAATGTAACCACGGACTGGAAGTAATGCACACTGTTTTTACTTGGGTATGGACTGAAGAACGTAGTTAGTGTGAGCAGTGATAGCCACTGGGGCTGAACAGAAGGCAAAGAGTGTCACCTACTTTTTCTTTTTTTCGTCGACACACCTGCCGCCAGTATTGGCTATTAACTCTCCCTCACTCTCTCACTCACGCACACATGTGTAGTCTCTTACCCAGTTCCTGGGCTGGTCGATGCTGAACCCTGACACCTACGACAAGATGAACAAGCTCGAGAACAGGAAGGACATCTTCCAGGACATGGTGATGTACCACGTGAAGTGTCGTAAGGATGAAATCCAGAACATTCTGGTTAGTAAACGTAGAAAATAAATCAACTACTGCAAGGATAACTTTATCACCAAAACATTTTTGAATCTGACAGAATTTTAGATTTATTCATCCGTAAAGATGATTTGTGGTGGTTTTCTGCACGTTTCCGTTCTTCTAGAACATTTCCAAACAATTTCAAAAGATGTTTTTTCACACATAATTGTACTTTTGCCAGGTTAGAAAAGCCTTGGGGGGAAAAAAACATTTACACCAACATAGACCATTTTATTTATTTATACAGGTGCATCTCAGAAAATTTAAATATCGGGATAAAGTTATTTTTTTCCATAATTTAATTTAAAAAGTGAAACCTTCATGTATTCTAGATTCATTACAAATAAAGTTACAATTTCTTTTTTTTATTTAATCTTGATGATTAAGGATTACAGCTCATGGAAATCAAAAATCTATATCTCAAAATAATTGAATATTAGAATAAAGAATGTATAATTCTCCCCCAGGGGTAGAGCCATTGCAAGGCCTCACGCACGCCTGCACTCTCTCAACATGCTTTGAAAATACACCGTTCTTCTGATACATTGAACGTAATAGTAGACAACACATTTATATTTAACTAAACCTGTGTTTCCATATGTGTGTGACCATATTTTGTGTGTGTGTGTGTGCGCCATAAAGAATTTGTCTTTTTCTTTGATCTGCACCGGTATGTTCATCTTGCATGGGCACGTGTTGCAGACCAAAAAAAAGCACATGAAGTAGGAGCTTTTTCTCTGTGTGCGGTTGTGCTTAAGGCCAAGTTAGAGGTGTGTGTGTTCTGCATTAAAAGTGCAAAGTTAAAAGAAATTAGTTGGCATGTAAAGACTCTGTCTGTGTGGAGCATAATGTTACTAACATCAATTTAGTGGTGGCTGAGAACTACAAGTTACAATGACAACCTCACGTAAACCATGGAGAAGATCACAACAATAAACATAATCAAATCATGACCTAATGGGTCAAAGGTCACACTGCCCATGGACCCAGCTTTCAGCTAACATTGATGGTGTGAATACCTGGAGGATTTTGAGAGACTGAGCTCAGTGGCTCACTTTCATAATAAAGATTCAGTTTAGGTCACACATACTTTAAAATTTAGTAACATCTTGAATGAAAAAGTTGTTTAAATGTTGAAATTAGGGGATATAGGGTTTTGGTGAAATTAAATAAAGATGAAGAATGTGTTTTGCACCAGGAATGGCATTCCCAACCCTGCAAAGTTAGTGCCTTGCTTTATCCTTTTGATATTTGTGCTGAACGAAATCAGTCTCCTGCAAAGCAGTCAGTTGATGTGGATGATATAAACAGGAGGGTGACCATCGTTTATAAACTGAAATAAGCTGTCAGATTTTCTATGAGGTGATTTGTCAGTGGACAGGTCGAGAGACACACAACAAAAGCAGCGAGCTGACCTGCTTTGACCTTACATCAGAAGTCAGTTGATTGATGTTGAATCGTTTTAATCCAAGGTGAGCGTTGATGATGTGTGTTTTCCCAGAACACCAGGGAGAGATGGGGGAAGGAACCAGATGAGTGCGAGGAAGAGGAGCTGCAAGAGATTCTGGTAAATAAAACAACAACAAACCAAACAATGAAAAACATCCAGCTTTTGTATCAGGAAATTCCACGAAGGCCAAATCCATTATCCACACAATTCCTCTGATTTTACTGAAGCTACCATGATTCTGTGAAGGTGGAACAAAATAGGGGGAAGTGTAATGTTTGTTATGAAGGACACACCACCATGTTGGAAAAATGATAACAATGAGGACAGACTGTAACATTATATTTAATCCACAGATAAAACCTGTGACCTTTTTGCGTATACTGTAGGGTTTCTAGTTATTTCACTTTCCTACCATACTATGGGACTGTTTTGTGTCTTGAAAAAGTATTAGTATTCTACATGTGACTATTTTGACAGTAGGATCAACACAAAGCCTTGATAAATGATTGCAAAAATCTATAGTATAAATTTATATACATTTGTCCGTCTCTGTCCACAGTCGGAGGTCTTGCCAAACTCTAAGAAATCTGAGATCTTTGAGTTTCACTTCTGTGACTTTGACCACAGTGAACTGGATCTGGTGAAATGCGGCATCAAGATGTACTACGAACTCAAAGTGGTGGACAAGTTTCACATTCCCAGAGAGGTGGGTAGTTTGTTAATGAGTTAATTTGTTAGTTAGAAAGCATGATGATATTTTTCAGAATTTTGCAAATTGAATTTCAGTGCTCTATAAAGAAGAGCTTCAATTTCAAAAGTGGTGTCATACGTTTGCAATGCATTAAACTGACGCTTTGACAAAAATAGATTTAAAATGCTCCGTATTTAGACCAACTTTTGTAGAGCAATGGGATAACTCAACAATTCTATGTATGATGCAAGACTGCTGTTATTAAGGAGGGCCTTCCAGACACCAGCAATCTGTGAAACCAAGACTAGAAGAAAAGGAGCCATCACTGTACTGCTTTTATTGTGACACAGAGAGCTCAAAACTATAACCGTCAATCTGCAATGCCTTACATAAGACAGAACCTTTTATAACCTTAGTCTGTTTAATCACTGCAGAGTTATTAACAGAAATTTGTTGAATAATCATGATATGATTCAGCTGAAAGTCTGAGGATACAGTGAGAGAAGTGAAAACTGTTGGTCCTGGCTGTTAAGCTTCTCTGGTTATTGGGAAGTTAGGTTTTGAATCTTACATGCAATATCAAGCCACACATACAGATGGATGTTCTCTTCTCTCTAAAACTAAACCATGTGTGTCTGTGAGCCTGTAGTCATTAGCAGTGGCTAATATTTAAGAAGGTGCAGCTATTTGTATGTTTTAAAGATGGTATAGAAAAACTATATAGCAGACGTATTCAATTAAACTTTGCAGTGGTGGTTGTTTTTTTACTATCATGTAAACAGAAGTTAAAAGTAGAAAACTGTGTTCTGCAGGCCCTGGTGAGGTTCATGTATTCGCTCAGCAAAGGCTACAGAAAGATCACCTACCACAACTGGAGACATGGATTCAACGTCGGACAGACCATGTTCACCCTGCTGATGGTGAGATAAAATGACTCACTCGTCCCCCCCCCTCTATCCTTCCATCCTTCCATCTCCCACCTTTCCCTAAGTACTCATCAATCCCTCACCTACTGCTCTCAATCTTGCCCCCCTCATCCAATCAACCCACTCTTCTCCTCCTCCCTATTTCCTCATATTTCATCTTTCCTGTTCCTCCTCTCTCTGATTCAAAGTAATAAACATTCTTTCTCCTCCCCTTTCAATCCTTGTAACGTCATCTGGGATGTACCGTATATATGATGATGCTTGTGGGCGTGTGTATGTATGTGTTTGCACATAAACAAGCGATAATGAAGTGTCTGTAAATGAAAAGTGAGCCATTGTTGCCTGAAGTATTCATTAATAAGAAAGCCAGTGAGTGTCATCAGTGTTTATATACATGCAACCAGAAAACCGGTCAACCTGTGCGTGCACTTCTTGCATTTTTAACTAGTGTAAATGTCTGCATTTGTTTTTGTGCTGCCATGGTGCACATATGTGATAATATCTGTATATATGCTCAAAGCATACATACCTGCCAGTGTTACGTTTGACCCAATAAATTTAAGACTAGTTCACACTACCCAATTTTTAGCCCGATTTGTCGGTCGGAGAGCTCGGTGACCGCCAGGCTGTGATCGGTGTTAAATCAGCGGTCGATCTGTGTTCGCCAGTCGTTATGTGTGAACTACACAAGGAAGCATAAAAACCGCTCCCCGACACATCACTGGCACATTGCCGATGTCAACCAGATATCTACCACGCCAAATATCTGGAGGAGTCGGCCGACTCGACATCCACACACATCCAGCCAATGAGAGCAGGCAGCTACTTTTTCACTGCAAAACACTTTTCACTCCCCTCCAGCTCTCTCTGTAGCTCAGACAATACCTGCTACATACGTGTGCTAATCCATTCTTTCACCCATATTTTCTGTCTTTATAATTGCTATCTTTATAATAACAAAAGGTTCGCGTCATTTCCCGTTTCACATTTCACATGTGTTTTCTTGACAAAACGTGGTTTGGAGACCAGCGTCGAGTTCTCTTGTAGTATGTCACCCCCTGTCTTTACTGTATCTTCTCTCATGCTCTCTTGCTTTCTCTTTTTGATTTGTTTATGTTTTGTTTTCTTAGACAGGTGATCTGAAGCGTTACTATACAGACCTGGAGTGTATGGCCATGGTGACTGCTGGCTTCTGCCACGATATTGACCACAGAGGAACAAACAACCTCTACCAGATGAAGTAACTGCTACCAGGGAGTGGAAAGGGGGAAGTGGGATTGGATTAATTTGTATTTTTAAAGAAGCTAGTGATTTTAGTGAGTTGATTGTCCTTTGTGAATTGGCCTATAATTAACTAAACTTCACTTTACACCAATAATTTATTTATACATTTCTTTGTATTTACATGATTTATATATATGTGGTTGTTTCTGAAAAACTGTTCATTTATCTTCTGTGTTTATCTTTTAGGCGTTTTTTTTTTTACAATTACAAATATTAGTCAGTCTGTGAACGCTGAGGCTGTTACAATTATCGACTTACATACATACATAACAGTTGCTAAGGCTAAAAGAGACCAGCTAAGTAACAAGTAGTATAAACAAAGAGCCTACACAATACAATACATGTATTTAGTAGTAGCTCGCAAGTGAGCATCTTTTGGTTGTGAGAGCAGTCACTAGTCATACACTGTAATGCAGCCTCATAAGAAGACTGGCATTGCCCATCCAAGTTAAACAGCTAATCTAAGCAGATAGCGAGTAGAGATACATAAAAATTTGGTTTTATGTATTACTCACTGCTACCATGACCCAATTTATTTCTGCCATTTTGGAAGTCTGACTGTTTGGATGTTCTGAGACTGTTTAATTGACTGTGACAGCAGCCACTCCTCCTCTGTACAGACAAGCTGACCTCAGCTCTTTAGGTGAAGGTAACGTCAAACACTGAGAACATCAATGAGCCTATATTGACCAGATACACCTCCTGCTGCTCTGCTCCACCTGCTGATGGATGAGCTAATGAGAGCCGCCATTAGCCGCGGACACAGCAGGCCAGGCCCACCCTGGGTTTAACATGCATTATTTATCATAGTGTAACCTCCCAACATGCTGTGTGTGTGTGTGTGTGTTTTGTTTCCAGGTCTGGTAATCCTCTGGCAAAGCTTCACGGCTCCTCCATCTTGGAAAGACACCATCTGGAGTTTGGCAAGACTCTGCTGAGAGATGAAGTATGCTGCAGTACAGACACACACACACACACACACGCACATACATGCATACAGGGGTGGACACATTAACCCCTGGACAAATGTACAATGTAAAGCAATGCAACAGTCCTGCAATAATTATAAAGAGCTAGCCTCTCTTCATCTAGTGTGAAAAAAAAAATTTCCCCACCATTTAGCAATGTTTCCCATAAGTCTTTGCCTTGCTTATAGAAGCTGCAGCTGCCAATCAGGGCTTATCCCCACCCCTGCATGCTCCCCTGTTCTTTCTTAAACTACCTGGTGTTCATGTCGAGACTTTTTGACTTTCTCTTGCGTTTCAGAGTTTGAACATTTATCAGAATCTGAACCGCCGTCAGCACGACACAGTCATCCATCTCATGGACATTGCCATTATTGCCACTGACCTGGCTCTCTACTTCAAGTCAGTACAAAAGCATACAAATACATAAAAACATGAATTGCAACAAATTGTAATCCCATCTGTCCAGTTGTTGATTGGCACATTTAATAGTTATTTCATATTGTTTAGTGCCATTGCATAAGTTAAATGAAAATATAAACATTGACTTCATAATTTGATTTTGAAAAGACAGTAATTCATTAATTTAATATAATTAACTACAGAAAAAGTAGATTACAGACTGTAATGGATTAAATAAGGATATTCTGATGTGTTGAAAAGGATCAAAACAGAATGCGAGTAAGACACATAATACATGTTCATACCTTTTTTATTATTAGAAACACCTCTGGTCATTTGTACAGTAAACAATACGGCAATATCAAGTGAAGGATGCACATATTTAGGAAACTGTATCACCAATGTCTTGTACAGCACATGAGATAAAGATGGATAAAACTACCAGGTATTGGAGCTGTGTGTTGTTTCTGTGCAGGAAGAGGACAATGTTCCAGAAGATTGTGGACCAGTCCAAGACCTATGAGAACTGGAATGACTGGACCAAGTACATGATGCTGGAGACCACACGCAAAGAGATTGTCATGTAAGCACAAACACATACACAACGGCACGTACCAACACATATATACAGACATAAAGATCTGAGTCATGTGTTGTGTTTCCAGGGCCATGATGATGACTGCTTGTGACCTGTCTGCCATCGCCAAACCGTGGGAGATTCAAAGCAAGGTACACACCTGCCTCACTAACACCCTGCCGTTCACAATAATAGGACACACACTCATACACAGGCTCCAGGAGAGGCTCTTAGAGGGGGAACCAATGATAAAGTAGACAGAGAATGACATTTTGTCAGCACTGCCATTTCTCTCAGTGGCATTCAGCAGTGAGTCCTGACGGCCTCATGCATCAAAAGGAACTTGGTGCTTTTCATTCCCCTCATCACCACCTGGCAGGCTCAGCATTTTATTTCAGTTAACTATGTAATATACACATTTCTATCGAGCCTGCACACACAGGCATATCAATATGAACAGGACGCATCTCTGGCTGTACGACAGCCGCTGCTGGAGGGTAATTCTTTACCTTATTTGTCTGCAATTTACTGGGAACATATGCTCTTTTCAGTAACACCTGCTTCATATTCTTATACACACACACAGGCTGGAGATTCATAGCGACTGCATCAACATAGAACCCATTATAAAATCAGTCATGGTAATTTAAAGCAAAGCTAGTTGAGTGCTTGTGAAATGTTTGATGTAACATGTGTTGACAGAAAAGCTAAAGATAATAATCTGTTGTGTGTCTTAGGTAGTGGTTGGGAACCCCAAATGACTTGCTAAATAAATCAGAAGATTTGGGTGATGATTAAGAAAATAAGAAGGCGGGAAAATATGTATTTCTGCACACAATCTGTTCTGTTTGTCAGATTTTCTGCCAATCTGTGTGTAGTTGATCATTTTATCTCCTCTGGTCTCTAAAAATGATTCAAATTACTTGAGGGAAAAACATCACTGGTGGAACTGGTCTTATCCTTAGACCTTTAATCAACCTTTAATGGGGGGGGGGGTCACAAGTAGACATAGCTTAATTTCAAGGGGTCACAAGCTAAAATGTTAGGAACCACTGATCTAGAAAATGAGAAGGTGCACTGTGCTGTTAGCATGCATCATTAAATGAGATATTTAACTTTTTTCCTCCGGTGCTTATTCCCTGGTTCATTCACTCCCTTTCTCAGAACAGAAAATATCTCACTTGGTTGAAGTAGTATATTGCTGTGAATGAGGAACAAACACTCTTAACAAAGTCACATCACTGCTTCAAACTTAAGACGTGCTTGACTTTCCCTTTAAAGATGGGGATATTATTGAGAACAACGCTTTGACTTTTTCAATAACCCAAGTTGAAACCAATTTGAACTAGCATTTAATTTCTTCAGATTCTTTTAAAACGCAAACCCCCATGTAGCCTAATCCAGGGTTGGACAGGGAATACAATTTGTCTATAGCAAACACAAGAAGACTTTATAAGCCTAAATGAATCATAATTAGTCTTTACCTTATGCTTATGCTTCGTTTGAAATCTTCCAAATTATCATCAAAGTCCAATGTATTAGTATGTTCACCATGAGATAAAGTTGAGGCTTTTTTACGTCATTGTAATCATTTTTAATCATGGACGAGAGAGAATGACCACTGCTCCTCCTCACCCACCAACAGTATGTTGTAACAGGATTTTGTGTGGGACCAAGTGGGCTGTGGCCAGAAGGTCAGATTTGTTTCCCACAATTTATTTTCCCACATTGCTGGTAGTGGCCACTGTGTAGGCTGACCCATTTGCCCCAATTGCCAGTCTGAGCCTGGCTGGCTTCTTAGTCATCCAGGTCATAGTTATCCAAGGAAGGTTAAAAACAACTGGACTTGGTTGAACATACTCGTTTCGCTTCTCATCCAAGATGGGCCTTTGTTAAAAAACAGCCACATGATCCAGGAAGAACAACACTACGGGGGGATGAGGAAAAGAAAACGCAACAACATAGTGATTCCATACATGTTTGGAGTATCAGAGAAACTCAACAAACACCATATCCCTGTGTTTGGATAGCAGTCCACCAGAAAACTGCACACCCAATCACAAGAAAAGCAATCTAGGGTATGTTGTCCAATGCATTGAGGAATGCACAGACCTATATATTGGGGAAACAAAATAACCTCTGCACAAATGCATGACCCAACGAAAGAAGGGCCAACCTACATCTGAAGGATAAAGGCCCCTCTTCTGAGGACAAAAAAATATTTTAGACAGGCAGGAGAAATAGTTTGAAAGAGGAGTCAAGGAATCCATTTACACCTGAGTGGAGAGACCATTTCTCAACAGGGAAGCGGGTTTGCAACAACACTTATTCCCCATATACAATGCTGTCCTTTCATCCCTTCCCAGGAGACTGAACAAACACTCACATTTGGCCTCAGGTGAGATGGTCGTTCAGATTCAGACTTGGTCTCCAACGACCATAACGGCTGTCATCACAACAGCCAGAAGCACAAATGACCCAATCGGTATCCATCAGCTTGACAAAAAAACCACAGAGGTTAAATAGCTGGGACTCCCTGCTGGTCAGTCAGAACTAAAGGTCCCTTTTGGACAAGAGGTCTTTTAGTATCTTCAATTTTGAATTTGAACAGATTAAATATTTGAATATGTTTTCCCATATTCAAAGAATTTAAAGTGAAAACTGAGAGCCGAATTGTTCAGAAATGATTTTTCAGTTAAAGAAGCATAAACCTGGAACTCCTGATGTCTGGAAAAGCTGAAATATCAGTATTAAGTTAAGTATAAGTATATCAATTTGGGGTTAAGAATCATGCTTTTTTTTTACAGTTTGATGTGGTGGATAGTATGTCAAGGGAGGTTGTGGGGTCAGCTATACTATCGTCCAATTAGCATAGTAGCTTCAATTTTTGTTGAAAGTTGGTGCATAAAATGAGTAATAACAATCTGCCACACAAATAGGATGATGCATCCATTTAAAAGCTTTCAGGCACTTTAATTCAACATAAATCCTTTTTACTCACCTTTTTAGTACATTTTTGAATTCAAACCACCACCCCTTTTCTAAAAAAAACCTCCCTCACCTCCAGGCTCCTATAATCAAAATGTTAGTATTTTGCAATTGTATGTCAGAAGTACATGACATCAAACTGTAATGAATCTACTGTACTGACTCCACTATGAGAAACTATGCAAGCTGATATAGAACAAAACATCTCATCATATCAAACTGAAAGAATATCTAACCATATAAAGTGTTTTTGTATTTTTATTATATATTCATTGAAAAGAAAATAAGTTGTTTATGGCTTCAGAACTGTTTCTTGTCCTGCATTGCACAACCACTGCAAATTATTCCACATTTTAATATTTGGCAGTTTTTTCGATTTCACCTTTGTCTGCACCTGGTGAGTCAGCTGTACAACCCACACACAGAGTAAGGATATCTATCTACAGCACCATCTGCCCTCTTGCGAATTGTGCTCTAAAAGTAGTTTGATGACGAAGTCTTCCCTTTGGAGGTGAATTCCACCCTGAATACTGCAGTAACATATCGTAGCTGTCATATGATACCCTCCAAACTCCAGTTTTGGCAACTATCATGTACAGAAATACCTATAGATACCAGAATTTTTAATGGAACAAAAGTGAATCTTTGAGCAAGATTAATCTGTTATAGCTCTACCTTGTGATATAAGTTGATAAGATGGTCGGATTCCTACATAAAACTCTTCTGAAGTATAGATGAATTCACACTGAGAGGTGAGAGAAGATAGATGACACTCTCTAAGATGTTATGGAAAGTCAAAAGCTTGAGCTGCTTTATTCTTGATATTCAAGGTTTTCTGCTGTAAAATTTATGGCTGACTATGGCTGGCTTATTTTTCACATACACAGAATATCTGTGTACAGGCTGCACCAGCCTCATGGCAATTGTTCCTTCAAACTGACTTGATGACTAACTCTTTCTAAAATGAGGTTTCTACCCTGAATACAGAATTCACATATTATTCATCAGATCTCACGTTGCTCCGTTTAAGGTTTGTGAGGGCATACAAAACAGGCTTTCATCTCACCAAGACACAAAGCCTGAAACCGCCACGTGAGCTGTGAATAAGATTCTCATATGTAGGACAAGCTTTATAGGATGATTTTAACATGGACAACAAGATTTTCTGCTTGATAAAATGATACTAAAATTAGTCTCTTGGAAATCGTGTTCCAACAGCAGCTACTGAATATGACCGCTAGTGTCTTAAAGGAGAATTCCACCAGAATAGATTGTGCTGAAATTATTAGTCTTAATCAATTTGTCAGATCAGTTTTGATAATCAAGTAATTGTACTTGGACAGTTCGCTTCACAAAACAGGCAACTTAAAGATGACATCTTTTGCGCTGGGAACTTTTGATGTAGTAGCCCTATCATACAGACATATAACACATATTTGAAAACCGCGATCCCCTAATTTTTCAAAAACATTATAAAGCAGCTTGGTTTTCAGCTCAACCATTACAAGGACGGAATGAAATGACAGATAACAATGTGATGGTTTTTATTGTCTCTTTTTGTGAGACAAATTTTTTTTGACAGACCTCTCAAAACTTTGTGGTTCACCCTCTAGGTGGCGCTGTCTGTAGCTGCAGAGTTCTGGGAGCAGGGAGACCTGGAGAGGACAGTCCTGGAGCAACAACCCATTGTAAGGACACGCTTGAGAAGAAGGTTTATAAGAATGGAAGCAGTTGACATCCTCTCAGCAAGAACAATAAATCCCCTCTAGCTCTTGACCTCTGACCTTTAAAAAAAGAGGATTTCCCTTTGTAAATCAATAAAGCATAACAATTATTACTAGATGTGTTATGGCAGGAACTAGAAGAGTGTGATTTAAACTAAAGCATTTGTTTACTAAAATCTAAGGCAGATTTGCAATTATCTTACATATTCACATGGGATATGATGATTTCATATATGATTACTTACTACTTGTTGAAATATATTTTTATTGCTGTGACATGAAAGACATGTCTCATTTTGATTTAAAATAGGGTAAAATCCAAATACCCATGCTGGCTTATCTGTGATCAATTTCTTTAGGATTTTGTGCTGTAAAGTTAAGGCAGATTTTGGCCATGATCTTTTGTTGAAATATCCAAAAAACTAGCAGGTTTTAATGCCAATAATCTGAACAAATGTGAACATGATCCTATAGTTTGAACTAGCACACTAGTTAATAATGCAAAAAACCGTTAAATATGTGATTTTGTCTTCTGTCATTTTTCAGTGTTTGTTTTTCATATCTTTCCAGTTTCAACTTTTTATCAGTTTGTGCCAGTGAGCTACAGTTTGAGAGGAGGGGAAAGAGGATTTGGTGCAGAACATGGCTCTCCTCGGGGCTTCAATTTAGGATGGAGAGCAGCATTGGTACAATGAGAGAGGAGAACAAGAGACAGAAATGCAGTTTGAAGACAAAATGAAAAGACAGATTTAGTTCCCTGTAGCAGTGGTATTGAGCGATGTACAGGCCATTATGTGGAGCACTGATACAGAAAGAGCGGACATTGTAGCCCTAACCCAGCCGACCATGCCCTCCCCTGGCTCTCGCTCCTCCATACTGCAGTCGTGTCTCTCTCCCCTCGCTCTGTTTTATTCCCTTGTGTCCTTGAGACACTTGAAGTGTGAGAAGCACCATCCCACACTCTCTCACCTCACAGTGCTCTGAATTTAATAGCATCTGTGTCAGCAGGGAAAACTTTTCATTTTGATCAGTTTGTATTGTCCCAGCAGTCGATCTGTGACTCACTGTGGTCTGACAAGAGCAAAAAAAAGACTTTAAAGAGGCTGCAACACTTTATCAGGAAATGTAGGTGGGCAATTTTACCAGCAATTACAGCCAGCTTGAACTTTCTCTGACAGGTTTATACGGTCCACTGTGCTGACAGGTACACCAGGTACATTTTGAATGTGGCTGCTAATGTGAATCTAATATAACTTTACATGTTCGTTCAAACATTTGGAAAGGACACACTGCAGAATTAGAGCCCTATTTTACAAGAATGCAGAGTTCACATTTTGTTCTCTATTTTTTTTAAACCAAATAAAGTGATGCTTGTCTATAAGGACTGCTCAATCTCTGCTGCTTTTAGGAGACTAGTTGGGCTTCAGGTTGTGATTAGATGCTAAACATTTATTTTGCACAAACTGGGTGAATCAACAATTTCTCAGTTAGTTAGGATGGATCGCACAGCCTTTTTGTGATTGGTCTGTAGCTGATGAAAAAGGTATATGTTTACAAAAAAAGTCCCCTGTGTGTGAGAAAAGTTGTATACACTCTGTTAAAGCTATGATAACTTAATTTGTTTTATTGCAGTGATATATTTTGCAGCTGATTACATAAAAAATCCCTGTGCTATTATTCCTGTAATATTTGAATCGTAGACATTGTTTGAACACTTCTCTCTCTCCTTCAGCCTATGATGGACAGAAACAAAGCGGATGATCTGCCGAAGCTGCAGTGTGGTTTCATTGACTTCGTTTGCGCCTTCGTGTACAAGGTCATACGTTACACCACACAAACACACAAACAGACATGTCACCATGCCATGTTTGATCACAAGACCACCTTTTAAGCGTATCTGTCTTATCTTGGAATTTATGGCATTTTAACTTCATTCTTATTTAAGATGATTCAGGTGTGCAACTGGATTACCATAAATGACTTTGTTTGCACCATCTGAGACTCATTTGTTATTGTTAGTGTTATAGGTAGGACTTTCTATGAAGGTCATCGCTATAATGACTTATGCATCTATTTATAATAATAAATAATAATAATAATGCTTCCATAAGACATTATATCAATTGTTATAATCACTTACAAACATGCATTCGGCACTATAGCAAAGTTCATAGGCCATAATGACCTTTTGATTTAATGTTTTATAACTAATAGTAATACCAGTTTATACCACTGTGCGCCAAGAATCTGACCATGTCCCATAACACATTATAACCATCGATTCTGCCTCGTTATAAATATAATTTAGTCACAATTTAGAATTTGTGATATAAAATGGAATAATAGCTTATAGTAACGTTAGTATATATAGTATATTATAGTAAAGTTATATAGCATGTCTGTTTGTTTTAAGTAAAGTGTTAAAATGTCAATCCCTTTATAATATATTACAGGTGGAAATAATACCATATGAAGTAATTATAAGAACTTGTAACACTATTTGTTTTAGGGCTGGGCACGTTAACGCATTAATTAATTAACGCCGACAATTATTTTATCGCACGTTAACACAGTTTTTATTTTATTATTATAAGTATGAAAGTCCGTTGCTCACTGGCTCTGAATACACATACAGTCAAACCATGGGCCACAGGAGGGGCGGGATGTTGATCACCCGTGATCCGTTATCACGGCAGCAGGTGAGCCGCCTGCTTATTAATGACGCAGCCTATCAAACAACTCAAACAGTCGAAACCAACGTCTGCACCCTGTGTTCAATGTTGCTTTACCGTTACCTGGTCTGTGCTTGTAAAATATCCACCGCGACTTGTAACGTCATTTCAAGTTTTTAACCGAATGAAGTCTGTGCGAGTGAACACACGCACCAACCCCGCTACACAACACAACCCCCCATGCCATCGTCCATCCTGATGTTTCAATGTAGTTTTGTAGACATCGTCCCAACACTACTGAACACTCTCATGCCCGCACTACATCACGGCTGGGGACACTCATGCCCTGTGTGTGTCTTGTCTGGGGATGCCACATGCCCAGGCAGCTCTCGAGGGGGCTGCTTGGGGCCATTGCGAGGCCCTGCCCCTGAGGGTGTTGAGGTCCCGTGCGGCTCTCTTTTCCGAAGACGGTCGGATGCGCACTCCCCGTGGCTCGGGCCCGGCAATCGCTGAGGCGGCACGGTGGCTTCGGTCATGGGGCTCCCAGCGCGACATCTCCGAGGGCATCGGGACTGCCGAGGCTTTTTCACGTTCCTCGTCTGCTGGCTCCGACTCCCCTCTTCCCCGTTCGGGAGCCCGCTTCTGGGCTTCTCCCGCTCGAGGTGTGAGCCCAGAGAGGCCGCGGCTGTCTGGTTCTGAGGAGCTCGATGTGCTCTGCATTATGGAGGAGGAAGACTTCCGGGAGCCGGAGCAACGTCATCAGTCAGCGCCCAGCTATGACGAGCTCTTGGAGGTGGTGACACGGGCAGTGGGCAAGCTCCAGCTCGATTGTGCCAAGACACACATGCTGTGAGTAAGCTGGATGAGCGCTTCCTCCACACTGGTCTCTACCTTTTTTCCCGGATTTGCATGACGAGTTGTGCAAATCCTGGGGCAAGCCCTTCTCAGCACGTCTGACTACTCCCCCGCTCCGGATTTACAGCGACGTCGCAGGGGTTAAGGGTTTCGGCTGTGGGACGATGCCCCGGGTTGAGGATGCTTTGGCCAGCTATCTCTCACCTGGTCTTGCGTCGTCCCTTAAAGAGCCGGCGCTGCCCACCAAGCCATGTCGCGTGACATCTGCTCTGGTGGGCAAGGCGTACATGGCGGCAGGCCGGGCTGGTGCGAGCCTGCCCACGATGGCAGTGGTGTACCAGTATCGCGTTCTTCCATTCGGCCTAGCACTCTCCCCTCGCACGTTCATCAAGTGCATGGATGCAGCTCTGGCCCTGATGAGGCTCCAGGGCATCCGCATACTGAACTACATCGACTCATTTTGGCTCAGTCTCGAGAGTTAGCGGTTCGGCATCGAGATGTCGTCGACGCCCACCTTCAGCGTTTGGGACTGCAGCTCAACGCAAAGAAGAGCGTGCTGACGCCCGCCCAACGGACTACGTTCCTAGGGGTGGTGTGGGACTCGACGACGATGCGGGCCCACCTGTCGCCTGCACGCGTCGGGTCCATTTTGTCCTCGGTGACCAGAGTGAAGCTAGGCCGCACCATCACTGTGAAACACTTTCAGAGGGTGTTGGGTCTCATGGCGGCAGTGTCCAACGTAATCCCGTCTGGCCTGCTGCACATGAGAGCCCTGCAGTGGTGGTTAAAATCCAAGGGATTCTCCCCGAGGGGAAATCCGTTCCGTCTGATATGGGTTACGAGCAGGTGCCTTTGTTCCCTGTCAGTATGGAGGAAACCTTGGTTCCTGTCCCAGGGTCCCGTGTTGGGAGCGCCATGTCGCCGGACAATTATTTCAACAGACGCCTCACTCACGGGGTGGGGCGCGGTCATGGACGGCCGCTTTGCGAGAGGCTCCTGGCAGGAGCAACATTCATTATATCATTTCTCTCTAAATTGCCTGGAAATGTTGGCGGTTTTCAGAGCTCTGAGAAGTTTTCTGCCCGCTCTCCACGGTCGCCACGTCCTTGTTAGGACCGACAACATGGCAGTGGTGGCCTATTTGAATCACCGGGGGGTCTGCGCTGGAGTTTGCCCCGGGGAGGGTCAGAGCCATCCTATACCCCTGTCCGGGCTATGTCCCTAAGGTTCCGTCTGTTTCATCCCCCACCTCATGTGGCGGCGGAGGACAGGAGACTTCATCTGCTCTGCCCTGTCAGAGCGCTGAGTATTTACACTCTGAGGTCCTCGAGAAGGGGAACAAGACACTGCGTCGGTCCGCCACACCTCCCCCGCCTGGAGTGCCTTGCTTCATGGCAAGGAGCTAATGTGTCCGGTTTGCAGCCGTGCTTATATACGCCTCCAGTTACGCCATCACACGCTACCATTCTAGCAATGCCAATAGGATTGGCGTAGTTTCATTCATGATTTCAGCCCAGCCCTGCCCAGAGGCGTTCCCATAGTGTCGTCACCGACGCAGTGTCAACCCGAGACGTTTCTGCTGCTCCCTGATAAAAGATACCTGATGCTGATACCTGTTCAAAAAAACCAAGAAAACTGGACTCTGATGGTAACTTTTTTTTAACAAGCTAGATAAAAGGTAATGCCCTGGCAGTAGCAAATAGCTTTGGTTTAATATTTGATTTGATTACATGTTAATGATTAAGTTGAGATTAAGAAATATTTTATTGCTACTGTGTAAAGGGAATACTGCTGGTAAAAAGCACCTTATTTGTTTAAAGTATTTGAAAACCATATGTTATTACACTTTTGTGTATATAGCAGTACATTTAAATTAAAATTGCGCAATACACTACTTTAGAATTCATTATTCAATTTTATGCGTAACAACACGATTAATCGCAAGAAAATCATGCGATTAATCGCAATAAAAAATGTAATCGTTGTCCAGCACTAATTTGTTTGCTTTAAGTAAAGTGACATTTTGCGCAGGAAAAAGTTTTTTTTATTAATGTTTCTTCACTTTATGAACAACCTGTATGAATTTTGGACATTTTGCAGTTTAGCACAAAAACACAATTTAATTACATCAAGGACACTCATTCTCAGGATGGTGAGAGATCGCTCAAGAGAAGACCTGTTGCCAACCATATAACATCATGTAAGAAAAGGCACAGATGTTGTCACAGATGAATGGCGAGCCTATGGACAGGCCCTAACAGATGCAGTGGACAATTGGAGACATCGTGGCAACTGCTCCACAAAACTTATTAAATTTAAAAGGCACATTTAATTGAATGGGAATACTGGTTGGGCAGTAAGGGTGAGAATGTCTTGGCACCTCACGATTCGATTTGATTACAATTCAGAGGGCGGCGATCCATCTTGATGCATCTTTTTTTCTATGTTATTTATGCATAATTACTAAGCATTTAATGTGCACATTAAAATCCAAATGAAACGTCTCCTCAATTGCTTAAAAGGACTACTTTACATCCCTAATTTACTTAACTAGCTTCAGCTCCTCCGTGGTCACCAGCATCCATCCTTTAACAACCATTTATTATATGCATAAGTCACTATAGCGATGACCTTCATAGAAAGTGTTACAGTGTTATATTTATATGATTTAATAAATATTAACTGGATCTAACAAAGCTGTATTGATTTGATGTGATTTGATTTGTGTTGACTTGTCCTCCTCTCCTGCTCCACCAGGAGTTCAGTCGTTTCCATGTGGAAATCACCCCCATGCTGGACCGCCTGATGAACAACAGGAAGGAGTGGAACGCCCTGAAAGAGGTGCATGAGGCCAAACTGGCTGCCCTCGAGGAGGCCAAGAAAGCCAAGGAGGAGGAAGCTCAGAAAGCTGCAGCAGCCAAACAAGGTAGGAGGCTCTCAGACGTGTGAGCACACACAAACATTACATTTCTCTATTTCATGTGGGATGTAAATGCCTCTGAGCCTAAACAGTCCATGTGCTAATTTTGAGGTACATTCGAGTGAGATTTTAAACATATCCATCTGGAAAAACTGTAAAAAAAAAAAAATTTTATGCACTTTTCATGTGATTTTCAAATGATAAAATAACTTTCTCTCTGTTTTCCTTCCTTCCTTCCTTCCTTCCTTCCTTCCTCCTGCAGCGGAGGCAGCCCAGTCAAAGACCTGTATTCTCAGCTAGAGATGCTACAACAGTACTAGGTTGTTTGCTACATGGTTGTGGTCCAGTGCTAGGTTTCGTGAAAGATCCTTTTTTTTTTTTGGTGTTATTTTTGAGATCTCACCTGAAAGATCCAGTTTACGGAGAACACGTCTCTCACTTCAGAATACCTGTTACAAATGTCTCCAATGGCTATATTTAATGTATGTCTTTATATCTTTTATCTGTTCTGCTTTCCTTCTGTGCTGCTTCTTCTTTTTAATCTTTTGATATCGTATTACTCAATACATGCACTTGGCTTCATGGTTTGTTCAGGTGTTTGTGGGAAGCTCCCGTTATCTTTGAGTCAGCTACCAAAAGCATTACATGCAGCAAGCTACTTATGTAATCCTAAAGTCAAACCTGTCAGACCAACAATAAGGAAACATGGACCTTCTCATTGGGAAGCTTCTTGCATTGAAAATGTTCCTGCTCACATTGCAGTGTTGAATGTCAGCTACCTACAGGCCTTTTGACTACACCAACATGAAGACTTTCCACAAAAATCACTATTTATATTATGTTTGTAGTGACTGTATAAATAGTGTCTCTTTTAAATTGATGTCTAATGCTATACTGGTGTTAACTGAAACTATCAGCTGCCCAAACCATCAGTTTGTTCCTTTTTAAGAGTCGAATGAAAGTGTGGCTGGTGGCTTATCCGCAGATGGAATCCAGATCCAAACTTTAATCCACGCCAAATTTTTAAACTTGTCTCGAGATTAAACTTAATACATTTGGGTCAGCTGGAAAATTCAATGCACGTGCTCTAAGATTAGTATTGCTATAAGCATTTACTGTGGTAAAACAAACAAAAACAAAATGGATTTGGTTGAACTTGTGTTGGGTCACAGGACGGGAATAGTAATGTGGATCCTTTGTGATGCAGTTTTATGAACACAGACGGGTAAACAGCTCTGTCTAAAAACATTCCACAAACCGACATGTCGTATTGCATGTGAATCAAATGTCAACAATAGTATTTTAATAATTTTTGGCTCAGGTCTTGTGGCATTAGCTGTGTTGACACTTTAGTATCAGCTTGTTTTTCCACATGCTGTCAAATGATCTGAATATATAACTTTGTAATGCAAATCAACATGAAACATAAGTAGATGTATGCTGCGAAATACATGTCTATCGTCTCGTTCCGTCATTGTTTGGTTACAGACAGTTCGTTTTCTGCTCTGCAGCATTTGTTTTACTGTGTACTTATATTTTATTTAAGATAATATGTTGATTTCAGCCTTTTTAGCATTATATACAGTACCATCTTTCCCATGCTATTCAGTGTAAAAAGCTGGTAAATACTTGTGCTGAAAACTAAAGCGAATCAATATAGGCAAAACTGTGACTGTGTTCTGTTGACTAATTTTTCACACTCAACACAAAATGTATTACTTGAATGTATGTAAATGTAGTTAAAAATGAGGAATTGTTCAATTGCTTTGCTGAGACTAGTAAAGGTGTATTGCTATTTTCCTACTGAATGACTTTGGTGTCTGTGTTTTTACTGAGTTCTTTGTGTCTCGGTATATTCTGTTAATCAGAGACAAGCAGACGTAGCTACTTTTGTGGAAAAATACACCCGATGAGTACTGTTGTGTGTACAGTATATCCAATATAAAAAATAGTGTCTCCTGAACTATTTCACTTTATGTGGAATGAATCTAGAATATATGAAAGTTTCACTTGGCTGGCCAAGTTGTGCCAAAATGTATTTCCTCATAAATTTCAAGGCATGTAAAAGAAATAATCGAATTCTAATTTTCTTCATCTCAAACCACAAATGTTTATTTATTCAACAAGAAGGTTATCAGGCTTTACATCTCTCTATGGTTTATTTATTATCCTTATTTCCCCAATTAATTTGCTTGGAAAAACAACCCAGTAAGCACTGATTTACAAAGGAGTTCTAGGTTAGAACTGGTTGGCTAGTCAGGTTGTAATTAATATATTTCAACATGTACTGTAGTTACTGCCTGCATTATGCTGGCTTAATGCTGTTGTAACAAAACATAACTTTTTTTACCACATTTAGCTCAATTTAAATTTTTATCCTTAGACATCGTTCAACCTTCAAATAACAAACTACCTTTTGTCTGAGTAACAGCTTACCTTAAGGACAAGGTTTTTTGACCTAACAGATGCATGGAGCAGCTGTAGAAAAGTACAGATTTGTAGCAAACCTGTTGTCTTTTTCACTGTTAAACTTGTAGATGTTTGAGAAGTAATCATCTGGAAACTGGCCGAATAAGAGTAACTAGATATTTGTGTGGATGAGAGTGAATTGTCTGCAGCACGGATGCAGGATTGCTGCAGGAAGCATACATAAAAGACAACTTACACAACAGCTGACAATGTATAAATATCTGCCAGCTGCATTATTCATTTGCATGTGTTTGTGTTTGTACACATTAGCTAATTTTCCCACCTAGAGCTAGACATAATACTGTTACAAAACACAATATGACGCCAGTGTGGGATAATGAAAACTGATCGCTACTGGAGCCACAGCAGGGAGCAGGACACGAGCTAAATTCATCATTGCCCATCCCACCCTCCTTCACACGATGTAGTAATTTAGCATGGATACATAATCTAAGTATGTCGTCACTGATGTATGACGTAAGTCCTCATGACGTAAGGGCATGCTGGGAGCTCAAAGGATTGCCGTATATGGTGGTGATGATCAGCGGAGCTTGCAAAGCTTGGCTCTGACGCAGGGACAACCCGTGACTGCAGAGAGAGAGGGGGAGAGTAGCAGCTGCAGAACAACCAGTGAGCCTACAGAAAGGGAGCTTTCTAGCAGCGATCGGGGGCAGTCGTGACTGCAGAGCTGTCAGCCTGCAAGCCACAGCCGAGAGAGCCATGCAGGACTATTTATAGGACGACTAGGCCGGCTGCAGTTTCTAAGCAAAAGAGTTTGCTCAGGCTTTCGTGCCCCAGCAATGCATTCTCATCAGCATTTTATAATGCATACTTGTATGTATTATATTTAGCCAAAGCTCTGATCACACTAGAGTAACCTGAAATTCACCAGTGTTGTGTGTGTGTGCAGCACTCAGACCACAGATATAATCAGGGCAAATAAGTTTAGGTTATTTTGTATAATCTTATTCCACACAGTTTAACAGTATTGTATATATTTACCATACATATTAACTTGTTCCAACTCGGTGATAAAATGTTTACACTGCATTTATTGATTTTTTATTTTTTATTTTTTATGGCTGCACCATTCCATCAAGGGGTAATATTCTAGCTGTATTTTGCATCATTTTAGACACATTTAATCATCCAGATATTTATGATACATTTGGAAACCTTTGGATCTCCACTCGAATTTCAAAGAAAGTCATATGGGCCACTGTACATTGATCATTCAGTTTAAGAAAATGTAAATTAACATAATTCATCAGAGAAAGTTTTATCTCGGTAAATGTTATCAACAGCTAAATGTTAGATTATTCAATAATAATGACCTGATACAAAGAAAAGCCATTTAAACATTTTTAAGCTGTATTTAACAAATGTGTGGCATTTCTACTAAGCAAATTACTAAAAGGTTAATTGATTGTTAAAATCATTATCAATAAAATTTCTATAGATCAACTAATCACTACAGCAGTCAATACTGTATAACAACTTAACTGACAACTGAGTCTTAAAGAGAATACAAGCACCAAGAACAGTGTGAAATAATAATGATGATAATAATAATTTGAATTTCTCATTTTTCAAAGAAAAAATTATATTAAAGTTACACAAACTGTGAGAGATGTTCTGTGATCTCAGGAGGATGCAATGATGTGACCTTTTTCTTCATGTCTTTTCTCACCTTTCTTTTATACTTGCAGAAATCATTTCAGGCACAGCAGGTGTGGTGTATGTGGCTGCTTGGATCAACAAGTCTCATGAGGACAGTTAAGAGGCTTATCCAACAACTCGGGCAATATGCAGGATCTGTGCAGAAGCCAACCATATCACAAACTGCAACACATTGAATTTGCATGCATCTGTTTGGTGATATAGCACCAAATACTACTGTACTGTGAAGCCATTGTCCATGGATCAAAATCCTCTGCGGTGTCAGGATATACAGGAAATACATTATATTTAACCTAAATTCAGCCATGTTGAAGTTAAATATCTTTTTGTGGGGCCAAGATGGCCATTAAAGCAACATTGTGTAAGATGTGTTTTTTTGGGGGGCGAGTGTAAATAAGCACAATCATAAATAAGGACAGCTGTACATGTGCATTTGTTATGATTACATTACCATCAAAAACTGGCAAGTTGCCAACTTTGCTAACACAGCCACACAGTGTCCTGTAGCTTGCTCATCACTTTTTCTTGTCCTTCCTCCAATGTCGTCTTCGGTCTCTTCGCAGCCCGTGTCATGATATCCATACTAAGAATACTGAGCTTCATCCAAAGAACTTACATTGTACATTATATACTTTTTGCTTGTCCTTATAGCTTGCTTGTTGAAGAGTCGTGTTGGTTCTGTAAACCATTATGCCGTTGTCAATATAAATGTCCTGTGTGGGATTCCAATGTTACGTAGCGCAGTAGTTAACGCAGTAGTTAGCACAGTGAGCCTCCATTCATCCTATTACAATTCAGTGTATCATCAAAATGATTATGAAGCTGTTACTTTAAATAGAAATACTATGTAATGCTGCTTTAATATAGCACACACACACAACTGTAAAATTAAAACATCAGTAAGGCAGAACAATGAATAACATAAAAATAAATCCAAAACATGTAATTTATTCTAGCTTTAGGTAAAAAATTAAGTTAAGGCTAGGCAGAGGTCTTGGGTTATATGCTCTCATTTTCTGCAAGTGTGTCACACTGACATCCACTGAATGTATCGGTTATCAGTGTGTCCTTTTGACTTTATACTGTTCTCTGCAGTGTTTGCTCTCTGAGCTCAGTGTCCCAAGCCACTCACTACGGCAGATATGAACCTCATTTGTAAAGTGAATTTATCGCAGTTCAATTTAATAAAAGATAAAACTTACCTTCAGAACAGACAGATTATTGTCTGGATCTTCCAGACATCTGTAGCTCTGTATTTTTCATTTTACTTCTTTCTTCTTTACTTAATTTTACTTGCTTTCTGTTCATAGTAGAATTGTACAAACTATCGCGGCCTCTTTTTGTCAGCATTGTTGAGGATGCTGTCATCTTGTTTGAGTAACCTTTATTGTACTTTTCATTGGACAAAGTTGACTGGGGGATCCATGCTCGCATTCAGTGTAAGCTCAGCATTGTGACTGGTCAAATGATCCTTACAATGGTATCATAAAAGTTGCTGGTTCTGGATGTACAGAAAGACAGGTTAAAAGTGATGAGATGCATTTTTTCACCAAAGTTTCAGGGACAAATTAACCATCAGTGTCACCATCAGATATGTGCATGTATTACAATGTAAGAGGGAAAGAAGAAAGGGATGGCTAAAACAAATAAGCAAACAAATGTGCCCCAATCCAGCACAGGCTGATCAGTGTAACTTTGAAAATGTCATAAATGTATCCACAATGTGATGTACTAGAATGGATAAGCAAATTTTTTTCACTCAACATGGTGGGTGTGAGGGACGGGAGTGTCTTGTCCTATGTCCCTGTCAGAATTAAGCTGAAGCTCATGGGGACGACATAGTGTGTCTAATAACTCTGCACTGCAGAGCAGCTCTGTTTGCTGCAGTCACGACTGGCCCACAGAAACAACCAAACAGAGGACAGCAGGACATGAATGGCTGACAGGATTTCTAATCGTCTGCTATTTCCTCTGGCTTTGGGCTGTACAATTAAACAACAGAAACAACAAAAAATTTTATTCTGTGGGAATTTAGATTGTTGGATGCGTTGCTACAAGCCTTTTGGTTGATTTATAACAAGTGAGAGCTGTGTTTGTATTCTCTGAAGTAAGTCAAGCGTGTATTTAGTGAGCAGTGGGCTCCGCTGAGGCTGTTCCTTGTCAATGATTCTTTTTGTGGTATTCATGAACAAAATCTCTACCATTTTAGCCTAGGAGTGGAGGGTCTACACTTTGGTGCTCTCAGGGTTTTATCTCTACTTTTTGCAAATGATGTAGTTCTGCTGGCTTCACCGAACGGTGACCCCAAGTGTACACTGTGTTAGTAGGTAGCCAAAATGGGAAGTGGTTGGAATAAGAGTCTGAGGCCATTGAACAGTGATTTGCCCCCTTCAGATTAGGAGTGAGTTGCTGCCCCAAATGAAAGTACACAAGTCGTGTTCAAAGTTGAGGGTAAGTTTGTTGTGTACAATTGCGTTGAACCGGACATTCATGGTGGAAGAAAGAAAGTTGTAGAATATGTGAAACTCAATTTGAAATTTGTCTGTGTTCCAACTCTCACCGATGGTCATGAGCTCTTGGTAGTGACCACAAGAATGGGATTTCAGATACAAGAAGCAAAGGAGCAGGCAGAATGCAGAAGCTCTGATGAAACCAAATTAGCAACTAGCTGGTGAAGAAAGTTAAATATATCTAGCTACTAAAGAGCCAGATATTTTTCTCAGGAGTTGGTGTAGACCGAACCAGAGCTAAAAGGAGAGTAAATATTGCATTCATCAAATGATCTCCAATGGGATGCTTGTGCTGTTGTGTGACTTCTAGATGTGTAAACAAGCAGTTGTTTAGAGTAGTGGTTAAACTGATATGGGTTTTTCAATTGCCGATGCAGTTGAATGACTCCAAAACAAAGAAAAGTCATGTATAATTCCCTCTTTCCATGCAGAGCACAATCTAGTATACATGGTTATCTTAGCCACTAATGTGTTGTTTCTAGATGGAGTTTTTATTAATTAATTAAATAAACAGAAAAATACATTGGGTTATGCTGTAGATTTCGCATTATTCTCTACAGTATAACAATATACACTCACTGGCCACTTTATTAGGTACACCTTTTCAATTGCTTGTTAACACAAATAGCTCCAAAACACTTGACAGCAACAACTTGTTCAAATCGAGCATTCAGAATGGGGAAGAAAGGGAATTTAAGTGACTTTAAACGTGACATGTTTGTTGGTGCCAGACGGGCTGGCCTGTGTATTTCAGAAATTGCTGATCTACTGGGATTTTCATGCACAACCATCTCTTGGGTTTACAGAAAATGGTCAGAAAAAGAGCAAATATCCTGTGAGTGACAGTTGTGCGGAATAAAATGCTTTGTTGAGGTCAGAGCAGAATGGCCAGACTGGTTTGAGATGAGAGAAAGGCAACACTAACTCCACATAACCACTTGTTGCATACAAGGTATGCAGAATACCACTACACTTTGAAGCTTGAAGCAGATGGGCTACAGCAGCAGAAAACCACACCGTGTGCCACTCCTGTGGGCTAAGAACAGGAAACTGAGGCTACAATTCACACAGGCTCACCAAAATTGGAAAATAGAAGAATCGAGTTATTAGTTTCTCAAAATGCCAGATATGGGCCCGATGAATTGGTCGTTCTATCAATAGTTTAGAGCTTTATTTTGAATTCTTACTACCAGAGTTGAAAAATTGTTTGATCATTTCCTGTAGTTTGGATCTGGGTGCAAATTCTTGATGCCACTATAGTCTGGTTCCAGACTATAATACACATATACAAACATGCGATAAGGAATAGTTTGAACAAACTAATGCGCAGATGAAGAACAGCCCAAATCAGTTCACAACATTCATTTTCTAACCTGGTATCCTTGTCTTGTTTGAGAAATTCTGCAATGATTGAGATTCTTTTAAGTCCCTGTTGGGGAGTAGAGGTGCAGAACTCCAGGAATTTGGACCATTTTTTGGACAGATTCAACTCATAGTTGGGGTCAAAGAGCTACTTATTTGGCTGGCTGCACAACCTCACATAGCTGACTTTTTATGGTTCTTTTTTCTATGCCCTGTCTTGCTATAATGCTGTAATCTGAGATCATATCTGTGTTAAACCTTCACCATCTAAAACATTTTGTTCACTATTATTTATATCCTTAGTCCTACCTTCTGCCCAAAGGGTCATTTTTCTCCATACCAGGTTTAATATCATTTAGATTCAGCCTGGTACATTTAAATTTACCCCTCCCCTCATAGCCTTGGGGATTTGTGAAACATAAATGTTTTCATGTGTTTTTACTGGTGGGGGAGTAGCAGTAGACCAGAGACCAACAGTACAGCAGTGCTCGTATAGTGATGTCCCATGCACAGGCATCACCAGTGCAATCACTGACATGTGAATCACAGTTTAGCCAGGCGGAAAATTGCCAGTGGCCTGTTAATAGGAAGCTGTTTAACCAGGGGAAGAGTGGAAAGAGGGAGTGTCCATGAGGGTACCCCTTTCTCAAGCTGAACCTCTTCACAGCATGGATAGACTGGATGGATAGACAATTCTCTGTGCTCATGGTTGTGCGTGAAAATCCCAGTAGATAAGCAGTTTCTGAAATACTCAGACCAGCCCGTCTGGCTCCAACAACCATGCCACGTTCAAAGTCACTTAAATCCCCTTTCTTCCACATTCTGATGCCTGGTTTGAACTACAGCAAGTTGTCTTGACCACATCTACATGCCTAAATGCATTGTGTGTGTGTGTGTGTGTTTATACATATAAATACGCTTGACCATCTTCATCCAGGTAATTCATCACTTATAAAATAATTTAAAAAAAGGGTAAAGGGTACAAAAGCAGTGATTTAAAACAATATCCCAAAATATCCTGCTGTAGCCTATGCTTTCTTCTAATGTTTTGAAAATTTGGCACATTTTATGTGGATGTCTAATCAGTGTTGATGGTAAATGCGGTCCATTGAAGCAATAAATTACTCCGTGCTTGCTATATTGAGCGAGAAAGCAGAGTTTGCCAAGTAGTTCTACATCAAAATATGAGTGTAGAGGGTATTGTGGACGAGCATGTATTTTACAATGTTTTGGCTGACTTGGATATTCAGCCGTATTTATTTGAGCCATAGTATACAGCTGAAGAAATTCAGCAGAGAGGCTGAGGCTGCAGCCATGCAAGAGGATATGGCCATGGCGGGCCATATCCCCCTCCCCCCGAACCTGAGCCATGAGAGCAAAAAGCGTCTGGTGGTGCCTTTGCTCAAAATGCCCTCAGGTGCCTACAGAAACGGAATCATTCTGCTGTAATAAATTTCAGCATGGGCAGTTTTTGTTAGATGCGGTCACGATGGAATCCCAGAAAGACCCCGAGTGTGCTTTACCATGCATAAAATATTTGTGCGCAGGGGACCTTCTTCAGGATCTAGAAAATAAATTGGATAAGACAACCAAGACCAGCAAATAAGAGGGCAGATGACCAGTGAGTGAGTATTTTTGTAACCTAGCACTATGTTTTTCGGCAAAAAAGTAGTTGGACTAATTTTGTAATACTGAGGGACAGTCAAGAGAAACTTTACGTTAAGCTAGACAAGACAATAAGTAGTGGGTTGGATGCCGGAACCAGTTTTTTCATGTTGCTTCAACACTTACCTCATCATCAACACTCAACACTCATCATCGCTGAATTAAGGGGCGCCACTTAGCTCACCTCAGAGGTGGAAAGTTACTGTCTGGCAAGTCTCCAAATAGACAAATTGTCTATTGTATTTTTTTCCCAAAACATCGTAAACGATGCTGCAGTCTGTGAACGTGGAGAGACATTCTTGACAACAGTTAGGTTAAACAAAAGCTTTAAATTTTGATGATTTTCTTCCTTGTTCAAAAATCACCACATGCACTGAAAAAATGCTGTTCATTAGGATTTTATTTTTTGGAGGCAAATCAATGTATATATGTACTTTATACAGTATATGAGGAGCACATCTCTACAGTTTCATAATGTAAACAATCTCTGAAGAGAAATGTATTCAGTTTAAAAGGAAGCCATAGTCTTCTGTTTTAAACTATTTACATGAATTAAAATATAATTTATAACATCAGATACTTCCGCTTCTATGAAACTAGATTTTAACAATTCAAAAATACTGAAATGCCTTTGTCTCCACATTCTCAAGACATATGAAATCACACAAAAAGGAGAAAATAACACCATTTAAAGACATCCAAACTAAGTGGCATATAAATAAAAAAAGAAGAAACGCAAAATAAAACCAACATATGTAAAAATATAAAATCTCACTAGCTGTATTTACCTTTGTTTTACCAAAAACTAAGTTAAAAAAGGAAAAAAAAAAATCATTTATGTGAATTGATAGTCATTAGATGTAAATAGACAATGAAATCAACAGTAATGAAAATCAACAAAAACAATGTATGCCCTTTGTCAAAATATTTTCTTCCACCAAAAAAACACCCACTCACATTTAGCAGATTTTGACAGTTTGCAGTCCCTACTAAGTGCCTATTTGACATCACTGTTGCCATCAAGTTTGACAGATTAGCCATTAGTTTCTGTGTATTATACAACTGTTGATGTTGAAACCATTTTGCAGATCAAAGATAGAAGAGGAATCTGAAACCAGAATCAGGCCGGTATTGCAAGCACTCCTGTCCTGGCAGGGGCTAATTTGTTGGTGTAGCTCGGTGACAGATACATTGTTTGCTGAACTAAAGAAACAGTGAGCGACATAAAAACCAAGAAATGTTTTTAGTGGGCCATGGCATTGGAAACATGACCCCTATAAAACTGAATCTGACGCGGCCGTTGATAATGACACATTTTTCAGGAGCCGTCACACGCTCTTTATTGGTGAGGTTTTATTTTTTGGTCAACTTGCCTATCAAGTTTTATGGTTTTCTTGCCATTTTCCATTTTTCTGAAATGAAGAGTGGAAAGAAAGGTATTGCATTCTGACGAGGGTAATTCCCTTTGGAAGGTTTTTTTTTTAAACTTTTTTTTATTTGGATTTGTTGTCCATCGACCTAGGATCAAGTGGACAGCGGTATTATGTTGCAATGCATCAGTGTTCTCAAAACACTGAGGAGAATGGTCAACATCAAAGTTTTCTATAAGAAAGTATATAATCATCTAGATATCTACACAAACACACAAATATATATATTCATATATATGTATATACCTTTTTATAATATGGCTATTGAAAAAAGTTTTAATTACGTCAGTAATTATTTAATAATAAACCACATTGGATTGGAAAGGAGTTGTAATAATAAAAGCTAGTGGTAGATTCTTCCCCCCCACCCACGATTGATTTTTAAGGCTTGCCATGATGAAAAAGGGGGTAGTTGCGATGTCACTCACCTCTAGAACAATGGGGGCACCCTCAGAGGAACAGTGACAGCCACTGTAGCAATCCCACCACATGCTGCAAATAAGTGGAAATCTAAATTTTGAATTACATATAGAAACTGTATGCACTTCCTCCACGAAAAGGAAAACAAAGCTAAAGGCCAAACAGGAACTAGTTTTGCCACATAAAATATTTGCCATGTTTTAACTGTTTAGGTTTGCTACCTAAAGCCTTTTTTGGTCATCAGTAAGAGAAACTATTGGGAAACTTTCCACATAGGTTTGAAGGCAAATTTCTTCTTCTTCTTCTTCTTCTCTTCGTTGAACTCCACCCCTTTCCCTCCCTCCAATGTAAAACTACTTCTTGTCATGTCCCCTTCGGGTGACGAAGAAATTTACATCTTCTGCATTTTTGTACATGCAGAATTGACAAATGTATCAAATCAGGCTGCCTTCATGCTTTATGCATTTGTCCTGCTTTAGTACTGCATAGTCTTTCAAACACAAAACACCTCCGCCTCTCAGACCATTATACCATTCTGTAACTTGTATTTGATTGTAATTGATTTAATCCAAATGCTTCCTTTTAGGGATGCAGCAATGAAACTGGGATTTCTACAGTGTCCACATCATCTGTATCAACAAGTCTGAACATTAAACTGGGCCAAACCAGCAACCATTTTAAATTTTTTTGTTCTTTTCCTCCCTCCCACATTCAAAATGTGGTAATAACATAGATATAGCTTCCTTTCAATTAGAAGAAAATATTATGAAGATATTTCACTACTTGGGATGTTATTTGTGCAAGAGTATATTAGTACGATTTCTTTTGTATATGTGTTATGTGTTTACGACACAACTGACCACATTCTTCCTAGTTTGTTTTTAGGATTTTTTGTGTTTAACAGCAGTCTACATACAGTACAGTTGCCTTTTCAATCTGCAGCTCAAATATTGCCCATGTTGTAGTTCAACAACCAACCATACACTGTACATTATTAACTCAGTTTTCGGAAAGGCTGTCTTAAAGATAAGATTATTATGTATTGCATTTCAAATTGCTTTTTAAGAAACAAACAAAAAAAATAATAAAACACAGAAAAATTTGTAATTTCATAAACAGCAAATAAATAGAACCTTCTAGTGTGATAGTTATAAAGGGATGTTTTTTGTCTTTCTTTTACAACAGTGTTGGACTTTGTGTGAAGTCATTTCAACTTAATTTTTTCCCTTAATTTCCTCCCTGTACTGAACAAACAACTTATTGGAACAAAACCAACCTGATCATCTCCTGTCTGATTAGCAATCAACTATGACCCGCCACCTTTAAAAAACACACACAATACATTTTATGTTTACAACGAGGCATAGTGCTATATACACATTTCATATTCATATATTATATTTTCTTTTTTTAATATGTAAACCAGCACATTCTCTCACTTTTTAGTAGTATACATACTAAGCACAAATACTCAGTTCAGTTGTTCGCAATTACTTTTGTAAATATTAAAGACCCACCCTCCCCTTTTTTTTTTTTTTTTTTTTAAAGGTACCTTGTTTCTCAATCAGTATGTATATCACTAAATTGTTTTTGTTAGTTTTGGACATCAGTGAGCCTGGAGAAGGTGCGTCCCTCTAGGCCACTTTACTTGCTGTTATTTCTTTTGAATCACTGAATAAGGCGCCTTTGTACTTAGTGTGCGTTCCTAATAAAGTCAAAGGAGAATCGAGTGATGTAAACATTCAATTTTTTGTGTGTTACCAAGGAGTTGATTAGATAAAGAAAGGAAAAGGATGAGGAAAGAGGGATTATCTTTTTAAAAGCGGGGAATAACCAGGGTTTGGAGAAGACCTGGAAACAAGGCCTTATTGAATTCACGAGAGACAGAAAACGATAGAGTTAAAGTTAGAGAAAGAGGCGGGCTGCGTTCATTAAAATGCCTGGGACAGTTGCGGAGGAACAGGGAAATCAGGAGGAATGGCGTGTCCCTGAAGAAAACAACAAAACGAGGGCAGGGGGGAGAATCTTCTTCTTCAACCAAGGACCAAGCCACCGTTCAACCTCTCCAGCCCTCTCCTCGCCAACCTCCGAGCGTCAGCAGTGTCCGACTCAAACACGAGACAAAGACAAAACACTCAGTTACACAAGGACACAAGATCGAGACTCCAAAAGAACGGACCCGCTAAAAAACGTATTGAGGCCGGCAAAGGAAGGATTTAGAGAGAGACGGGGATTATTCCCCCCACAAGTGGCTTAGTGGTAGGAGTCATAGTATAAAAAAATCAAACACAAACCCCCCAGACTGCCCATACCCGCCCGTCAGCTGAGGAAACCCTCACACAGAGAACATTTCTGACAAAAAACACAAAGTGTGAGACATTTATAAGAGGGTAGGGGCCAGTAGAATGAGGAAATAAAAAGACAGGGGGAGCAGGGATGGATGGATGTGAGGTAGAGATGCTCAGCTGATGCAGTACCTCGCAGACGAGAAATCCAGATTCTCGGCCGAAACTTTTCATTACTTTCAAGCCCATCCCTTGCTCCTTCCCTGGCTGTGTTGTAGGTGGCTGTGAGGTGCCACCGGATTGGCAGGCTTGGGCTCTCTCCCTTTTCATGGCGGGTGCTACTGGCTGCATCAGGAATGTAAATTAGGCGCTATCTGGACTGCAAGCCAAAATCGACTAAGCAAGTCTACCTTTTTAAAGCACCAAAAAGCTTCACAATCTTTGGGCAAGCAGAAATGGGGAAAACACGTTTACATTCAGATTATTGAATACATTCCATTTTAACCAACAGATTTGTCTACTTCTGTCAATAGCAATGTTCCATGGGTGGATAATTGAGAGAAAATTTGTCTGTTTTGTTCTTTGAAACCCAACATCAAGCTAACCCCAAGGATTCCTGGACAATACAAGTAGTTGAAATTCATTTACAGTACTTTGCCCTGCAATGACTGATGGACTTTGTGTGAAAGAGGATTGGACTGTGATGGTCTAGATGAAGGGCGGCTGTGATGAATTCATAGTGAGTTCATTACTGAAAGTGCCTATGGCTACCAACTTCAATTTCCCCATTTTAATCCTGCTTGCTGCAGTCCAAATGTAAACAGTAACTGTTGCATTGGCTGTGGCATTCGGGGGGTGTCATTAGGCTGCAGCCTTTATTGGACACATGTTCAGTGGGACCCTACCAAGATACATTAAGACCCCTCTAGGTGTGGAAAAAATTTACATGGAATCAACCGATGAAGCCAATCCTGGGATTTGCTCAAACCCAGTAAATATTTTTTGAAATTCATTCACACTGAGCAACATTTAAATACATGCTTTTCCAATAACTGCTTTAGTTCACAAGGTTGGAAAAAATTTTGAGAGGAAATTTTTCCCAGGATCCAGTTGGGGTCTTAATTTTAACGCCTACCAAACAGAACCTGCAGCAGCCAGTAGCAGAAGCCAAAATAGTCAGCATGACAGAGTTAGAGATTAGAGTCAAAAGGGGGAAAGTGGAGGACAACGGAGACATTTGTCTCCTTACAGTGCATAGATCAAATCAAGGAAGCACTACAGTTACAAAAAAGAAAAAAACATGATTTTTTTCTTCTTCATTTTAGATTTGTAAACTTTTATCAGTCATCAAATGATTACATTAAATGTTTTTTTAATATACTCTTTGTCCATAACACACACACAATAGATTTTAAAATTTATAACATCCACAATTTTTCGCTAAAACAAAGCAGGTTTTTTTTTTTTTTTCCTCGTTATACAACCGCACAACTTTATGGTGAACACAGTTTGCAGGCTCACCACCCATGACCGGAAAGAGGGAGATTTTCTTCTTTTTTTACAAAACAAACAGAACAAAGAACACGCACACGCAGAAACGCACACGACGACGACCAACACAACGCAGGAATAGCAAGGATTTGCTACAGCGGTCTCTCATGCCCACTCTTTCAAGGCAGGGCGATGTTACCAACAAAGTTGTCTTATTGTTGTTCAGCAGAGAACCGTATCATCATCATTGGGAGTTGTTGTACCATTGCTGTTAAAAGTCCCATTTCCTCCATTGTCTCTTAACTCCACCAGACTCCCAGCGACATCCTCATTTTTAAGCAGTATCCTCCGGTGAAAGAAACTCGTTGTTTTATTCCAATGATAAAAATGTAAACATTTTGCGAGGTTGCCTTGCATGGAGGTACTGAGAGGCCTGTCTGAGGGCAGGGCCGTGTAGCCGGAGGGGTGTTGCTGCAGTTTACGAAGGCTGGCCAGTCTGTCAGCGGTGCAGTGACTTCTGGGCCTCCTTTAGCAGAGTGTCAAAGTCCAGTGCATCGTACTTACTCTTGACAGGGCCTGGACCTGCCTCATCTGCAAAACAAAAAAGGTAATTGTCAAATGCAAGAAATCAGAAGTCAAATTCCGGGTCCTAGTGGAAAATATAAGACCATTTCAGATGGACTGTGTGCTTCTTAAACCCAGAAAGAAGGCACAGTAAACTTGCCTGGAGTTCAGCTTTGGTGGATTTTGACCACTTAAGCATAAGCTACTGCTAATAGTCAGTAGCTCTATACTGCAAACCAACCCGGTAGTCACCACATCACCAAGCTTCCAGCACTACCAATTTTGTGAGAAAAAATACTATCTGTCACTGCCACTAGGGGCACCATAGTTGCCTGGTACACTGTAGTGCAGGTCATGCTGGTCTACTATTTGAACCACTTATAACTGTCTGTGTGTGTGTTTTCATTACCAAGATCTATGTAGCGTTTCCTTGTTAGCCTCCTTAGGCCAGCAGGTCCATTCTGGAAAAGAGTCTCCCGTTCTCTCCAATGTCTCTGAACCCCCGGCTGGCAGATCTTTATCACCCCACAGCGCTCCCTACAACCAGATGGATAGAGAGACACATGCATTAAGATAATGACAGTTTGCTTTTGAGGAGATAAAGAAGGTACATGCCGGCATCAGTCGTGATGGAGAATCCTGAATCAGTCACATGAATCCTATCATTCAATGTGCATTCAGCGCACAAATTGAAAGATTAATTGGACTGTAATGGTCCAATACAGAAAACTCCAGAGGAAATCTCCTGCTTTACTGATCTGATCTCTCTCTGATAGGGGTGTGGAAAATAATTGATTCTTAGACGCATCGCGATGCGGACTTGGACAATTCTGAATTACCTAAAGGTTAACTGATAACGTAATGTTGACGGAACGAAAAAGGGGGAACTCGGAAATGTGGAAGTGCAGCACCGGACTCAACAGAGGTGTGTGCTCCCTGTTCGGCAAGGCAGGCAGCTGTTGAATGAATGACTGTTGCTACTAAACTTTCACATGATTAATAATATCAATATGCAACTAATGTTAATGATTTTCACCGGCACACTGTGCAGCATGGTAGCGCTTAGCTAGCGTCCCCTGCTCATTCTTCAAAGGACACCTACATGACAGGCGGTATAGTTGACGGTGAAAGCGAGCGGAGCAGAGGAAAATATGAACGATAGGTTTCAGTCTGGCAGTAAATGTACATTGTAGGTCACAATGCGTCCGTTAATTAAATGTCTGTTGTTTTACAACTGTTGGAAAAGTGAAGGCAGTTATCGTTAGCTAATATCTTTTCAGACTGCGGTTTGGAAGCTGAGCAGGACTTTTTTGGGCTGCTAGATTACAATAATCAACTTACAAGACAATACACAAACATGTAACTACACTAGACGAGACAAAAAAAAAGAACAGCTGGAGCATTGCAAAGTGCGTAGTTCAACCCGTATCTGAATTTATACTAATAACAGCAGCATCAGAAATGAATAGTAATAATTCTATTCTAATAATTCTGTAATAATGTAAAAAAGCTATGTAAAAAAAATTAAGTAACATTAAGAGCTGCATTTCATTACTACCTACTTAGTTGGTCCAAGAAGTCACACAGTGAAAAAAATACATCTTTATCCTATTCGTTTTACAATCGCATTGTAGCCCTCATCATCGTAGAGGTGCCTAGAGATTCCCACCCGTTGAGGTGATCGAGCTATCAAATCGAATGATTGACAGGATAATCGTAATCGAATCGCGAGACCAGTGAAGATACACACCCCTAGTCTCTGGACTGATGCCTGATTTGTATTTACTACATCAAGTACATTATAGCTCTGTATCAAATTTAAAATAACATATATGCAAAATAAGCGAAATGACAAATGTTTTCTGCAACAAAAAGAGGGCAACTATTTTATCCCTATGTAGAAATTTGTCCTTGACCCACTTTTACTATTTAGAAGCAGTGGCCACCATCAGTGCGAAGCCCCAGACTAACTCCAGTGCCTTGGTTGAGGGCGATGGTAGGAGTAGTCACAGTATCTAATATTTTAATAGTTTCCCTTTTTATGGTGTGTGAGAACCAAAGCTTCTAAAGTAACCTAAACAAACATGAGAAAATGTTGACTGCTGTTGATACTAGGTGTCTCACTAGATGTTTTCCATATACCAATAGGATAGACAACAAATACTGCCTTATTTCTCATCATCGTTTTTTGTGTTTATTGCATCTCAACTCTGTTTCGCACAAGGTTGCCAGATTACTTCAGGGAAATCAAGACAGGCATTTCTGATTTTCTTGCTATTTATATTTAATTTACCAAGCCCAGTAACTCAATTTTACAAATGTCTCAATCTACCGTGAATTAATGACATGACAACATGATGTGACGACAAAACTTCTATCTGATTATAAAGTCAGTGCAACTTGCATATACACAGACTGTGATCCACAGCGTAAAAAACAGGTTTACAATATCATCAAGGTTCCCATATCTTCAGATCAAGGAATCCAGATCAGGACACTTACTCATTGCAGATGATGACTTTGCAGTCGTCTGCTTTGCCAAAAACCTGGAAGCGTTTCCTCAGCATGTTCTGGGTCACGCTGGTTGGCAGGTTGTGGATGTAAAACACCTGGCAGTTGTCCTGGCAACAGGGAAACCATGGTAACAGTCAGGACAAAGGACAATACAGAATACAGACAGACGTGGGAACTGAAGTAGGAAGGCTGTGTGTAGGGCGGTATCACGAGGCTCAACACTTCAGACCCTGTGGTCATTTACATGCAGTGCATTATTCTGATCTTGCAGGTGCAATATGCATCTGCAGATATATGCTCAGTTTGTGTTTTTATGTCCAAACATTTGTACCAAAATCTAAAAATATTTAGATGTTTTTCCGCATAAACCATTTGCTTTAGACGTGTGTTGTATAGTCTGTGCCAGTTCAGGGGGAATTTGCTTTTTTGATTAATAGCAAAAAAGTTTGATTTCAATAGTATTGCAGTATGCAGAAGACTGTAGGGCATGAATGTTTCCTGTACCTCGTCAGACTTGGCTTTGTTCCTCTGCTTGTCGTCAGGACAGATCTCCGAGTTCTCACTAAAAGAGGACGAGGACGGAAAGAGGAGAGGATAGTGAGATAAGGATGGGCACAAGGTGAAACTGAAATGTCAGACATGAGGAAACAGGTGAACTGCAGCAAAAAAGGAGACTTTCTTCCACTGACTGCAGTACGGCATCGCTGTGTTCTTTATCATCTCTTTCTCCTACAGTCCCACCCCCTTTTCTCTGTTACTGTCTTTCATGTGCAAAAACAATAGGACCACTGACCTTCTTCTATGTGAGACAAACTGTAACTTACAAGGATAAAAACGAGCACTGGCCTATTCGAAGTAAGACAGTATAGTCTTGGATTAAAATGTTTCCATGAGTTGTTTATGGAACTATTCCATTCATACTGTATTTCTGTTTGCATGTGACAAGAGCATCACCCTATGTAAATGCAAAATTGTGGCTGACAAACGCAACAAAAATCTCAAACAAGTGTTTAACTGTAACTGAATTTAACTTAAAATTCAAAAGCAACAAGGTTGGTTGCATGGCTAGATATGGCAATGGAAATAGGGCGGGGGGGTTTTTTGCAGCCAGAAACAACAAAACGAGTTGATGTGAGAACACACCACGGTTGATGCTTTGAGTTGAAGTTTGTTTGACATCAGCCAGCAGCATTCAACCTTTGTGATGTGTCACATATTTGTTTTCTCTTGTCTCTTGGGTTGGGTGATAATAGACTGTATACCGTAAGACGATAAAAATGGGTCAACCATCACAGATTTTGCTAAACTGTCTATACTGGGGCGTCTCTCACTGTAATATCTCTCTATTAAAATTTTGCGAAAACACTGTACTTCTAGACATTTTTTACTGCAACATACAGTAAGAGTAGAGTCAACGTAACAGCCTCTGTTATGACGCAGTTGGTTTTACCTATGTCGAACAATATGCTGAGAAAACTACACTAAAGACTCATACTTGGATAGTGTATAACTGTCTAAAATGCCTTTCAATAATGCAGAATTGTTCTTTCTTAGCTCCTTCCCTCTGCCACATTCTTTCCTTTCTCTTTCCCTCTATCTGATACTTCCCTCTCTCACTGTTGATCTAATCTCCTTGACCCACATCTTGACAGCTCTCCCTTCCCTCCTCTCACGGTCGTTGTCTCTCTGTCTCACCTGGAGTCTGTCTTGCTGGCGGGGGAGTCGGGACACAGGTGGAGGGTGGGTGAGGGTGAGCGAGACACAGATGAGCGCTCCGCCTCTTCCTCTGAGGCTGGTGGTGTGGCAGCTGTGGACTGGCACTCTGAGGGCGGCGATGATGATATCACCACTGTCATCTTCTGCTTCTCGAGTGGTTCTGCGTCTTCTGATGCCACAAGCTTTTCACCGTTCTCGTTGCCCTTTCCATCCGATACCTGATCGTTGGCTGCTTTGGATGCTAGGGTGCTAACTCCATCGCTCCCTCCTTGCGACTGCAACATGGCGCCAAGCATGGCAGCACTACGCTTGCGGCTCTCCCTGAGGCTCAGCGCACAGTAGTCATGGTCGCCAAAGGTGCCATGGGTGTCACTGTCACCTGCCTGGCCCATGCGGCGCAGTTGGGCATACAGCTCCGTCTGCTCTGGAAGCTTCCGCTGGTGGTGGGCACGCTGAGCCCAGGACGAGCCCTTTGTGGCAACGTTGGTGCTTGAAGCCAGGTGAACAGACTCGCTGCAACCCCCTCCTTCGCCACTGCTGCCACCACCTGCTCCTTCACCACTCTTTCCTCCCTCTGCCGGTTTGAAGAGCTCATCCTCCACTGGTTTGTGAGGTGGGGTGGTGGGAGGGGTGAGACCTGAGGGGGAAGGGAAGACATAACCACATGAGCAGGATTCGAACTACCAAGAAATAATCCAACACATAACCCCCTGTAGACGTTTTTGCAGTTCCGTTTTCATACTGATTAAACAAATGAGATTTAACTTGTTAATTATTGAGCTTTGAGTGGCTGGTCGGCAGATGTTACCTTTGGACAGAACCAGGCTAGCCGTTTCCCCTAGTCTCAGCTTTAATTCTAAGCTAATCGGCAGTTTTTTCATCTACTTTAACTCACTGCAAGAATAAGCATATTTCCCAAGACACTTTCAGCATCAGCTCAAGGAGGAATCTAACTGACAATGTCAATGCATGTTTTCCTCTTACTTCCCAAACAATAAGATTTGGTCCCACTATCCCTGTCCCTTTATGACTGTGTCTTGAGGGATGTAACATGTTGATGTGCATACAAACAAACAACTTAGTAAACATGATGTGTTTACCTGCCGTTCCACACAGATCGACACTGAGCGTCTGCTCGAAGGGCTTGGTGCCGTACTGGGACTCTCTGGTGGTGAAGAGAGGACAGAGAGAAATTAAAGATTGCTGTGTCATGTTGGAATCTGTTGTATTTTTCAAACATTCAAGTTAACAGCAATCCAATAACAATCTTTAATAGGCTCTCAGTAAAAGCTCTTTCCCTCCCTAAAATACAGAAACAGCACAGTTTCAGATGATGTCTGCTGAATTTGAATTATGTTTCTCCCTGTAAATGCTACTGGCATTTCTCGGCGCTCCTCATTTCTTATCACAACAACCATATGTACTCCGCTGTCCTCTCCCCTATTCTTCTTCTGCTTTCTATTTCTGGCTGTCTGTTTCTGTTTCTCCAGTTGCCATGAAAGGCAGGAGCAGTGCCGAGCCGATTGGCTTCAGGGGGGATATTACTTACCCTCCACAGAGAACAGGAGAGTAAAATAAATTTTAAAAAACAACTTTTTGTTGTTTTTTGGTGAGCGCTTTAGAAGACAGATTCATTTAGAAGATGGACGGACGCCAGGGGTTTGTACAGGAAAACATTCAGCTTTGTGACTGGTTAGAGCTGGAGAAGTTCCAGGCTTTGAGCCTGGATGGGTGGGTGGGGGGGTTAATTTGGAAAAGTAAGAACATTGAGGACACTCTGTCTGGCAGAGATTAAAATCTGAGTAAGCCAGCCAGGGGTCCCAATTCATTAGGGATCTTGTGAAAAAAATAGCTGAATTTGGGCCTGGTTTATCTTGTTACAAGTTCAGAATAGTATACACTCTTATGACATTATACATGACATGACTGCAAACTGTGCTTACTGATATGGATTAAAACACAGGCTTTCTTTTTGAAGCATGAAGACAATTATGGTCAAACATGGTCTAGATAGCGCTGTCAAGTTATGCTGAGTGTAATTATATACATTAGTGTCACTAACTTTGTTTCAGAGGCTTTTCCACCCTGTAACAACAAATCTCCAGACCAAACACTTAATACTTTTAAGTGAATATGTATTAATTATGGACTACTGCCAGATTGGGAAGCATGAGATTATATAATTGAGACAATGAAACAAATACCTAAATAGGATCAAATCAATTGGTGCTGAATGTTAAAAATTACAGCAAAGGTGATTAACACAGTAATTTGCACATTTACAAGCATTAGATTAGTATAACTGAAAAAATCCTGTGCTCCTTAATGGTAAACCGCCTCTCACTCAATACTCATAAATAAGCGATTCCCAATATGTTGACTGCATTTCCTCGGCAATGTGGAACAGTAGCCTCCATTATATCCATTTGGAATTTAGATCAGACTTAAGTGGGACTCTATTGGAAAAAGATCCCAGCCATGCTCTACTGTGCATGTGGCTCTAGTTACCAGAATCTAGATCACAACCTAGTAGCAAAATAGCGAAAACACTACATCAAAATAAAAAGAATGATTGGTAATTAGCAAATCAACAGTTTAGCTATAGTTAACATTTGTTCACGGTTAAGGTTATTAGAAGACAGTTTTTTAAATTAGTAGTAATCAGTAATGCACATTTATTGAGCAATTTAGGATTATTTAGTTACAATTTCAAAGATTTCATGTATGGATATAGCCTTTAAATTTAATGAAGTTAAAAACTGAATGATTGGTGAACTACCACTGCATTTTGTCTGGTCTTCAAAATAAACTATTTGAAAAAAAAAAAAAACCTACAATGTCGGTCTCCTTTTAGCTTACAAAATAACTGGCTATGAATTAGAAGACTTTAGTGCAATAAGAGGCCAGGAAAAAAGACATTCATTAAAGGATGCTTTACATGAAGTACTCTGCTACTGCAGGCTTGACGCTGCATGAAAAATGAAGGAGTACTTTTACTAAGCATCTACTGTATGACAAAACACAGCAGGTACTTTATATGGAGATACTCACGCTGTGGACTTGGGGTTGAGAGGCAGACAGAGGCAGGCTCGCTTTTCTGCAATCGGAATAAAAAGCCAATTACAACCATGCATTACATTACATGCATGTGAAGATGCAGATACATGGGAAGGTGCATGTCTGTCACTTTTTCCCTTAACAATGAGCATGAATGTGTAAGTCTGTTGTGTTTGTATCTTGGGCTTCATTTACACTCAACACTGGTATTTTCTAACCGCTTATGTGACTCTGATCTTTATTATCAGTGTGATCAGCAGTCACATTTTCTAGTCACATTTTTTCAACTCTGGTCTGGATCTCAGACCATAACCAGACATAAGAGCTGCAGTATATGTGACTTACATTATAATGCTCACATCTCCAAGGACATTCAGTAAATCCTACATCATTCACATTGTTAAATTTATCATTATAAATTATTGGCTGAGCCAGTATAAATATAGGGAACAAAATAAAATTGTAAAAAACACGAATACTTTGAGATATGGATTACAATTAGTCGGTTAAAAAAAAATTGATATTAACAGCTATAAAAACTACACAATAAAAGCTTGTAGTATGAATGTAACCTGTATCTTTCCTGTCCATCTCACCGTTTTGGCAGCAGGGTTTGGTCGATTCTGTTAGCAGCTCTGGCTGCGTCACCGTCGTGGTTGCCCCTCCTGCTTGGGTTGGTAGGAGTTTGACTCCTGCTCGTCCCTCCTCCTTCTTGTCCTTCCCTTCTCCTTCCCGCGCCCGTCCAGGCCGCAGCCTCTTGGCGAACCGGCTGGGGTAGGACGCCAGACGTCGGGAGCGCCGAACTGAGAAGGAGCCGCTGTCCTCTGCTGTTTCCTCAGAGGTTTGAGGCACCTCAGAGGAGTAGTATCTCCTCTCAGGGGACGGAGAGTCTTTACGAAGCTCCAATTTAGGGGTAGTGGAGCTGGGGGAGTGGGCTGGGGCTGATTTAGCCAGGGCAGAAGAAGCAGATACTCCTTCTCTGTTGGGGCTGAGGGAGTGGGAGTAGGGGGGGCTGTGCAGTCTGTAAGGCTTGCTCACATCAAAAGAGCTGCTCTGCTGCAGGAGCTCACGGAGAAGGGAGCTGGCCTTCATCTCCCTTCGCTTTGCGAATGGGAGCCTCCTAGGGGCACTGTTGCCTGTCCCAGTCAAAGCCCCACTAGTCCCAGGAGTAGCCACCAAGACAACTCTGCTGTGAGAGCTTGTGGTGGCCAGGCGGGAGGCTTCAGGTCTGGCCCGAGGCCTCTGGAGGTCACGGTCCTTACGCTCCGAGCCCTGCTGCTTGCGTGTGGGCAAGCAGTAGGTGTGCATGTAGGTGATCAGCTCCACCACTGAGTGCAGTTCTTTCTCTGAGCTGAACTGAGGCTTGGCTGGCTCAGTGGGGACAGCAGCCACAAGTGCCACACCCTCCACCTCACTGCTGGAAGACTCCTCCTCTTCTTCCTCCCCTTCCTCATCATCCTCCTCCGACTCACTGTCCTCATCCTCTTCTTCCTCTTCGTCCTCCTCTGTGTCTGGGGCAGGGGTGTCCTCTGAGTCCTTGGCGGTGGTGAGGTGGCGGTGAAGCTCGGTGCACAGGCGGCCCGCTGGACGCACCGCTCGGGGCTTACGCTCCTGTGGGAGGTCACTCTGTGTGAGGGTAGAGACACACATGCATGAATCCCAGTGTGAGACTTTATCCTCAAACTGCTTGCTCTGTACATGGCTAAAACATTTAGCCTACAAGCTGAAAAACTTTACGACTGCAGTCACATATCAACAGAGATGAGTTTAATTATTGAATGGAGAAAAATGTTCTACATTTTGAGCTTTTCTGGTGTTATGACAATAAAGAGCCACTGAACTGAGGCAAATGAAGAGGTAAATGGATGAAAATGTCTGAATTTGCGAGAGGAGAGCAAAAGGAGAGAATCTACACCTGTAACTCTGATCTTGTTAAACTCGTCTGTGAACTGGGGATTAGACTACAAGAATTTAATGCTGCAATAGTAAGTAAGTGATGAGAGTGAAGTAACCATTAAATAGACAACTACTAGCCAATATGGCCTGTCTAGTAAGTTACTCTCTACCACACTTTTGATCATTTGGGGTTTTTCCAGAACCTGCGGTCGAATTAAATAACATTTATTTAAAAATTATTCATCTAAATATTGTAATCAGGGTTTTTTTTTAATTGAAATACATTTTCACGTTATTGGTTTTTAAATTAAAAATGAAAATAATTTTAACTGTTCTAACTGTATGTCTTTATGAATAGTTACCCACTTACCCTATACCAGCTTTGTACACATTTTTTATTATTTGATTTTGTACACACTGTAAAATGCCTTTTGACTCATCCAAAGCAACAGATCATCTATCTAGATCGACACATTGGTCTTTGACTTTGAGAAACTGACACTAAAACCATTTTACATTTTCTATTAAACTCCACTGTTACTGTGCTGGACATATCACATCACACTGTCTACAGATGTTAACAGAAACAAGAAAAATGAACCACCTAACAACAATAACTGACTCATGAACGCATGGGTGTATCTTCAATTTCCTGCCCTGGATACAGCAATACTGAGCACACAGCAGTAAGTTTTGCTTCCGACGTCGTGAGAGATGATTCAGTGTGCAGCTGCGATGAAATGGCTGATTCTATTTTACTCCTACAGGGAGAGGAGAGAGACTATGATTCACTGTTGACCTCTTGCCCTGTCAGTCAATACTCTCACCATCTGCCATAGCAAAGCCACACTACTCTAAAAAACGAACACAGACATGCACACTACCGGCAACAGTGCGGTAAGGATGGTGTGTGATGGATACAGGCTTGGCTTATTCCCGCGCTGCATCCTGGGGGGATTTTGTATCCTCTTTGCTTGAGCCAGAGCAGAAGACTGTTTTGTGCTTGTACATGATAAATTACTGGTGTTGTAATCAATGACCACTTGAAGCACAATGCTAGACAGCTATCCAATTACTGCTAAGTCATACAGCAGTAGCCATTGTAAATGTCCTCTCCTCCACAACACCACATCTATCATGGGCAGCAGCTGAAGGTCTCTGCAAGCTTGAAGGCTCAGTGAGTTTCCAGTCCAAAAGGAGATATGTAATTTGGAAAATAAAACTATTGTTGCACTAGCTGGACAACTACTGGCTGCTTTGCTGTTTTTTTTCTGTTCATGTTATAAGTAGGGTTTTGGCAATACAAGTTCTTACAGACCAATACTGATGTTGTTTAAGGCAGGATGATGCACGCACCCACAAAGACATTGAGAAATGTCCCTGGTCCAGCGTATCTAACAAATGTCAATGCTTTTCAAAGCGACCCGTATGTCTGTTGTGATTCATATACGCCTTTTCTAATCTGCAACCTATAAAGTTAAGGGTTGGTTAACTTTAAAAAAGATTATCATAGTTCAAATAAATCATTGTTGACTATTAATAGAAAAGGGCTGCAAAATGCAAGCTCTGGTGTCAAAGTCAGACAGTTAGTAGACCAAACCATACATCTCAACGCCCCCCCCCCCCCACTTGGTTTTGCAGCCTACTACTTAACTTTACCTTAACCTTGCTTTTATTTGTGTGAGGAACAAAACATAACGTAGGTCATTTCAAGCATGTAAACAAACTATTACTCTAACCTTTCTAGCAAACAGTCTCAAATGCCTTGACAGTGTAGGAATAATTCATAATCAAATGCCGATATATGATCTACGTGTTGGTCTGCATGCACCTGCTGGAAGACCAACTTCTGCAGCGGCAGTGATGCTGACTGCAAGCCGTGCATGCAACAGTGAATTACTTCTGTCTAAACACGCCACCTCTGAAGGAAAGTGATTGGAAAAAATCCAATTTTGTTATCTTGCCAGCCTTCAGAAGACACAGGGAATGAGGCGGTAACCGGTGAACAGAGAGATGTGTCTAGGGTTACAAGATAACATACTGCTTCAATTCCACTTCACACTCTAAGAAAGACTGAGGAAAGCCATGTGCATTGTTAATAAATAAGTGAAGGGAGAGCTTTAATTTCATATTCAACTATCACGTACTGTATCTACCTTTAATCAACAAGTATTCCCAGTAATTTGTGCCTCACCTTGACCAGAGGTCTGACTGTTCGTAGGTGCAAGCTTCTGTTGCTATAGCGATGGCCGTTGACTCTATCTTTGTGTGCGTCGATGCCCGTGGGCACGTTGGGAGGAGTCAGCAGCAGCTTCTTCAGCTAGTGAGGAAGACAGTGGGAGAAGTCAGTTAGGCAAAATAAAAAGTAAAATAAAAGTAGGAGGATGTACTTTTGTTCTTGTAATTATGTCCTAATGAGGACCAAATGTGTCCCTCTGGATGGATCGCAATTTTTGAGTCCTTGCTCCCTTAAAATGATATTTAGGATAAGATTTGGTTAAGATTAGTCTACATGATACATTTGAGTTATAAACGTAATTGATACATTGATAATTGAAGAAGGAAAAGTAAAAAGCTACATAAGTCTTAAAGATACATCTTTTTACACATTTTATTCAGAATAACAAAAGAGGCTGAAAAAAATTTAAAGGGTTAATAGTGAAATGAAGGTGTCCAACATTTCGCTCCTATAGCCTTTCAATACAATTTTTAATCTATATTCTGTCGGGTGTTAATGTCCTGCAGATGGATCTTTGTACAAGGGAATAATGTGCAGAAGAGGCCATGAGGTTATGAGACTGCACATCTATCATATCTCTAAAGCTGACGGCTACATGGCACATTCACGTTTCCCATTAAAGATCTGGATTCAGCCATTTCTCTGCCTATAAAAACATAGAATATGACTTCTGCTCCTCCCTTTCTCCTCCATCCTTCCATCTTAACAGTTTTGTCTATCAGTCCCTCTAAATTGTTCTGGTCTCTCCTGATGTCTTTTGTCTGCTTCTTCCTCTGCTCCCATTTGTTCCAACACCCCTCCTTCCATCCCATCCTCCCCATCTTTCTTTCCTTCCCTCTTTCTCTACCACCTATCTCCATCAGCTCTTCCTTTTGTTTAATCCTTGTCCTGTCTTTCAGCCCATTTTCTCTGTTTTCATCCATAAATCTTTGCCACAGTCCCCTCTTACTTTCCCATTTCTGATCTTCATCCTTTCTTTCTATTTCTGACATTTGACAGCCATCTTAATCTAAATCTATGTACTTTTACATCAACTCTTTGCTTTTTCTTCTGTGTAGCCGCCTTAATGTTGTCTTTTACCTCTCTCTCTTCTTTCCATTTTCCCATTCCTTAAGATCAAATAGGAAGCCACAGTTAAAATAGAGAGAAGAAACAAACCCCTCCTGAATCCATGGGTATTACCTTTCACATGGATACTAACACTACCGCTCCTCATTCCTTCCATCCTTTCATAGCTTTTTTCCATTTGTCTATTCATCCATTCATCCCAGTACCAAGCTTCATGACAGCGCTATCAGCTGATATAAATCAGCTTAGGGAGAAAATCCCCCACTAAGCTATGCAGTGTTTGCTCCAGGAGAAGAAGATGTAGAAAATACAGATGTGATAGGAATGAGGATTGGAGCAGTAGGATTCCCAAATGATATAAATGTTACAGCAAAGGGTCCTGCACACACAGGGTTCACTTAATGCAACACACCCTCTGGCAGCCATATTTGAGGTCCTAATCTCTTGGGAAACAGTGACTGAGGTCACCTGATTGTGTTTGTCAACAATTCATCCCTACTGGGAATTAATACACTTATTGAAGTTGAATAATCAGTTAAAAAAGATGATTTTCTTTGGAAAAAAGCATCAAAAAGTCATAGTCACAAACCGTCTACCCAGGTGAATTTCAACAATAAATACCAAATTACCAAGCTTGAATTACTATTGTGTATCTAGTGAGTTTAAGCTAAAGTAGAAACCTGAAAATACATTTAAATCTACAGCCCTGCACTTCTGACTTGTTTCTTTGTCATGGGGCACATATGAATTGTAGTATTTTGTATCTACCATATCGAATATGAAAGAAATGATTATGAAATATTCAAACCCGATGGCCACAATATAAACCTATCATATGATTAAGTTATCCAGGAGACACCTGTTTTGTGAAACAATGAGAATATCACAGACAGAAAACTTTGAAATGGGGTATTGACAGCTGGGGAAAAAACATTTGAAACAAGAACTGGATCCAATCAGAAACGTGTATTTTCAGTGGCTTTAGTATAATGGTAGTTTGTTAGCTAAGGTATCTGCTCAGCTGACCCTAACCTTCATTTAAACATCAAACTTGTGCTAACCTAACATGTACGAGCTCAGTTATCAGCATGTTGCTTTAATACATTAGCCTGCTAGCTAGTTAAATAAATTTACCACAGACTATTCACTTTAAATTTACTTAAAAAATATAAAATTACTGACTAGACAGAAAACCACACTACAAATGTTTCATGTTTATGATTATCTAGTCCCTTTGTTATATAATTAGCGATTAGCTTTGACATTTAATAATCCAATGGACCTCTGATGGCGCCAGAACATACATCAAATCTGCTGACCCACCTCTAGTTCAACTTTGTACGGGGAACTACATATATCTGAGAAAGGCTCTTAAAAAGACTTTATATGCTTTTTAAGTTGGCATACATCTTTATGAGAAAGTAATGTTAAATAGTATGGAGAGAAAACTCATAAATAAAACTGAAGCAATAAGCTTCACAGCAGATCATACAGCTACAGCTTATGGTTCAGGGGGTCATAGTTAAAACTACATTTTATTTACAACACTATCATGGTATTTTACTGGAATGCTTTAATGAGTACAACATTACCACCCAACAGAACTGGCTGTAACCACAGAATACTATCTGGGTCAAATGACTGACAGGATGATCGCCCGCTTCTCTAATGGGGCCCTTTGTGGACGAGCCAACTTGGCTCAGATTGTGTGATGATGCTTCTTTGAGAGTCCCATTGAGGAAAGTGAAGAGGAGACTGAAGGTTTGTGTCTGTGTGAAACATTGAAAGCCTTCCGGCAGCATCCGGGCCCCTCAAACACTCTACTCTTCTCCGCTCTACTCTACTCTACTCTGGATGCCTTCCAGAGCTCCACTGGCATCATCAATGGAGGCCTTGTTCTGTGGTGGGACACGCGCGCGCGCACACACATACGGGAAAACTGGAGGTGCAATTGTAATCCCACATGAATATAGTGATATACACACAAATGAAAGTACAATGCAAACACGTCAGTGAGGAAACATAAACATGTACACAAGAAGATTATATGAACATATTTGGTGGTGTAAAAAAAACATTAGGGAGCAAATACAATAAAACAGTGTGACTGGCTTACTCAATAGAGAAAACACATGCAAGCTAACAAATAACGTGTACTCACAAACAGGCGAGCAAATTAAGGTGCAACTCAAACACTAGGTTGTACCATGTATCCAGGTATGGTGATTTACGAGCTTTTCAACAACAGCAAACCATCTGAAATACGCTAACAAATACTGTCTAGATATAAAAAGACCATTCTTCTTAGATCACAAATTGAAACTTAACATTTGGAGATACACAATTTTAACTTAAGAACAATCTAGACAAATAAACACACAAATACACATGACTGGCTTTATTTTTATTATATACTATAAAATGTTTAAGCTTTTTAATATTTTAGATGTCTACAAGTGCGTTTTCAAGTCATAATTGCAAAGTGACCAATCTCAATGACAACCTGGTCTGCAATTAGAATATGATTAATAATAATTCAAGATTAAAATGGTGACAAAATACAGTAAATAAATGAGCTACGCATGTAATACAAATGTTTCCATAAAGGGTTTGAGGCTTCCTCACTGAATGGTTTAGAAGAGTATGAAAGTTTTGTGATTCATATCCTTTGCAGTTACCAAATCTGAACTGAGCACTTTTGGGAGATTTTGGAAGAACGTGTTAAACAGCATTTTAAAACATCAACATCAAATCACCAAATTAGGTAATATCTTTTGGAAGAATGGTATTCATCCCTCTAGTAGAGTTAGGAGACATAGAAAATATTTAAAGCAGCACTGAAGTTGTTTTGGAGGCTCATGGTGGACCAGCATCTTATTAATACATTTCATTTTGTTGTTATGTTGCTCTCCTGAAATTCATTTTAAATAGTCCTATTTCCAGTAAAGATATATTTAATGTTATTAGAGATGTGATCGAGTCGTTGTAATCAAACAGTTTATAACTTGTCAAAACATGAATATAACATACATACCTGTGATTACATTCAGACTAGTTAGACTGAAATTACTTTTTCCATTAGGCTGAATGTGATTTTATATACACATCTATTTGTCAGTATTGGTGTATAAATGTATTACATACAAAGAATGTAATCGGATCACATAAGAGTTATAACTAGGTAATGCGTCATTACATTGTTAACAGGTCATGAATAAATTGCTGATATTTAATGTGAATCTAATCAAGCTAATAAAACTTGCAGATTGATGTGTACTGAATGGACAGACAGACACTCCACAGTATCACTTCTCACCAGTAGAGGGCAGAGCTGCACTCAGGCCTAAACACGAGTGACAGCAGTCATGTGACAGTAAACTACTCAACTGATAGAAATAGGGGATGAAGCCCACACACACATCTGGCAGCTTCAGTGGAGTAAACAGTATAATGTTATTACAACAGGCTTTTCTGTGTGAGTGGATGTGAATGTCAGGTTGCTATTTTTGTCACTGATAGTATACGCAATGGAAACAGAGCTAGGATGCAGGATGATATGATTTATATACAGTCAAGAGAAATATTCTGCTTTCTGTCAGGGGGCCCGGAGTCGGTCCTCAATGAGTTTTGAGACTGTGCATTCCAGACGATTCATTCAGTGAATATAAAAAAAATCCTCAGAAGTCAGGGAATATCATTATGAAACTAATTAGTAAGTTTATACCAAAGACGCACAATTATTTTTCAGTTTTGTTTGAGTAGATTTTTTTTTCTTGGGCAAAGAGGACAAGATACCAGATTTGGATAACATTAATTAAATAGACAGAAAGAAAAACACTGGGTCATGGAAGTGCTCTCATGTAAATATAGGTTCTTGTAAAAGTGTAAACAGCAATTTGAACTGTGAATGGTTAGGTATTACAACAGTTAAGTGGCTGATACAGGTGAATAGTAATAGTAGTAGTAGTGTAGTTATTAACAGATGGTGATTGCACGTTTCATCAGTTCACAATCAGGAAATGTGAAATGCTAAAAATGGCACTAATTTGTCAATCAACGTGCCACTTAAATTCAGATTTTTTAAATTACATATTAATTACATTCCTACTATCAACTGCTTGCATCAAAAATATTTGGTTGATCCTAAGTGGATCCTGTGCTTCGGAAAAACACCCAGTACTGTTCACCAGTGATCCTGAGATGTAAACGATAGTAGGCATCTCTCTACTATAGAGGTAGAAAACTCTGAATCCCCCAAAGCAATAGGAGGCTTGACTTGTCGTGCTAGTCACAAACTTGCTGCCTGGAGGCATACCAAAATGATGCCTTAGGGAAATTATTTCTGAAGTTTTAGTGGCAACAAAAGAGAGGTAGAAAGTATAGGTAGAAACTGTAGTTGTACCTTACCAGCAGAAATAGTAGTAGTATGTGGCTGTTTGACAGAAAAAGGGACCTGTGTGTATGTGAGGAAACTTTTTTGAAAAGTGTTATCTTGTCAGCTGTCAGAGGAATGAAGCAGCAACCAGCTGACTGAATGCTGTGTTTCTGGGGATAGAAAATACTTTTTCAGCTCTACCAGCAAGAAAAACGCTGGAACAGCGATGGTGCAGGGTAAAGAGAGCACAGCTAATCACTAAGCTGAGCACACACCGAGAGTTTATGGCACTAAACTTAACATTTAGGTTGAAGATTTGGGCCTAAACTTCACACCATTATTTCTCAATGTGCTCTCTCAGCATCAATCTGCTTACTGTTCGTGTAATGATCACCTCCTGTTGTTTGAACCCAAAGTCATTGTGGTATCAGATAATTCAAAACACAGACCAAGACACCCAGCTGACAAAAGATGTAAGCATGATTGACAGGGTTTCTAAGATGACTTACACTGTACTTAATCACGTTCTTCCCAGTATATAATGGTAACTATCCAACAGAACCTACCACTTCTCACTTGACCTTCACTGTGTTTTCTTAACATATGCAGGTGGAAACGCAGAAAACTGGCAGGCGTAACTGATTAACCAGCCTACACTCATTCTTATTTTGATACAGGTTGACTGACAACTAAGGAGTCTTCAAGGTGAAACAAGGGCAGGGCAGTCATGTGAAGCGTGACAATGTTGTGCAACAAAACAGTGAAGATGATGGCATTTGGTGGGTTGAGCCCTTAATATTGCCGATTTATTGCTTTGGACTAAACAATACCTTCATGGCATTTAACAGCAACAAGCCCAGTTCTCTCTTGCTGCATCCTGTTTGCTGTTACTTTGCCAGAATAGTGTAAGCCACACTGATGGCTATCACAGGAAGGCTTGGCATTGTTTTGGCTTTCTCAGCTTCCTGTCCTGAACTATCTAAGGTCATTACAGTCATTATCATTTCCACCAATTTGGAAGGAATGCCCCAGTCAGATCTCGCAATGCTAGCAATGGTAGTGCAGCCTTAATTAAACAGAAGGGTAAAATATGTCACATGATCCCAGCTCATTGAAGTCCATAAGAATGTTGAAGCTTCCAAAGCCTCTGAAAGGATAAAATCCAACTTAACTGTATATTTAAAATCTACTGGGGAAAAACAGGTGCAGTATACTTGTGCTCGAATATAATATGCTTTACTAAACACAGTTGAACCTCTTGCTCCATTATTAATTTCTTAGTATCCATTTTTATATTTTGCACATTATATTAGCAAAGTCCCATCAGAGATAAGGAGATTAGAGAGTTTAGAACCATGCTAGTATATCTGTGAGCAATACTCACGCACTGTCGTGTTTTAAGCTTAAACAGTATGTTCCAAGGTCATTTTGATGGTACACTGACTTGTAATTGCGAGAATGCCATCTCTGTCATTGCCAATCAGAGCCTGGAGTGCCTGGTATTGCACAGTGTTAGCACTGGAATCCCGGACAGGAAACCTATCGCGAGAACGTTGTAATGCTTTACCGCACCACGTCACACACCAACACGACTCTTCAGCAAGCTACCTATAAAAAGAAGCAAGCTCGGTATTCTCAGAATGGATATCATTGGCTAGAGACTGAAGAAGACGTTGTCGGAGGAAGAGAAAAAGAGAGTGACCGAGCAAGAGATCGGACAATATTAAATATCGGACTGGCTTTTTCTTGGTGGCGTGAGCTAAAAGAAAGAATGCAAGACAAATGCCGAGCTGGCCTTATTAGCTGGCTTGCTGTGTCTTGTGTAGTGGCACTTGCTTGATGTTTGGCTGGGTTAGCAAAGTTGTCAACTTCGTACTTTTGATCATAAGTAATGTAATCAAAGTATAGCACGTGAATAGCTATCCTTATTCATGACAGAAGTGAAAAAAAGTCTTCACAATTCTTAAATTTGGCATTATGAAACCTGCAGATCTTCTGTATGTTGACTTGTAGTCATTTATAAACCAATCAAATATGACTCAGTTAAAAGTTATTTTGGCTTCTCCCTTTTTCATTCATCATCAGAATGTTTTCTGCAAGCTTTAAAAGCAGGTTCTGTTGAGTCCTGTTGTTCACTTACTTTACTTCCTTGAACCTCAAGTGTTGCTAAACACCCAACCTTTCATTGTAGAGCTTAACAAACCTCCTCTTACTTCACTGACAGACTTGTTTTATAGTACGACTGGGCATGTAATTGCAAATAGGAAGGCAGTGCAGCTCGGTGAATATTTACACTGTAGGTATTCAGCCATCCAGCATGACTCATGGCCATGAAACAATAGTATCTTTGTAGACTGTCGCTAAATCAGAGCACTCAAGCAAACCATATAAGCAACCCCTTTGCTGTGAAATTTAAGTCAAATTAAGGAAGCGGGCTGGATTAATCTTGACAAGTGCAATAAGGCCGCATTACAGCCGTAATCACATGTCGTTTATTGCAGTGAAATAGCTTCCTGCTTCAATTAAGCTCCAGTGCTGGGTGCAGGCCTGAATCCGTCTGACAGCAGAGTGAACCAGGGGGAAAGTAGGGTACAATATTCAGCGTTAAGGGATTTAGCAATTTGTTGTTTCCACAAAAACCTTTGGATTGCTAAACCTAAACCTGATCCAGGAATATTAAGGTCCATCACAACTTTGGTCTTATTTTAGTATTTTATTGTTTCTATCAGTTATGATAGTATTGCACTCACTAAAGTAGTTGATGACAGGTTATATACAGAATCCTGAAGTAAAATTCAATACCTTTTATGAACTTGATATTGACCTTAACATATTACATAAGACTGCCGAGCCACTTTGAGCTGTAACCGGTTAAGTCAGCCACACACCATTTAAAAGGGGCATTGTGAAGTTTTTAAAATGAATTTAAATATATGTCTAAGATTTTATTGCCTATATGTGACCTCAAAAACTTTCTCAGTTGCCTACAGCAGCCTGTATAGGCCGACTGTTATCGGATTTCCAGGACTTATCGGATTTCCAGCAAAAATCCATTGTCGTACGTAGGCTATGACGTTTATGTGTGCAACATTACTGCAAATTATGTGAAACACAGTGTGATTTTGTGTTTAAGTTGGTTCAAACAAGATAATGTTAGCTTGCCGGCAAATGGTTATTACGACTTTCTGCCTGCTGTGGCTTCATTGGTTGCTTCCTGCAGAAGCTGGCAGTTTGGGAGGGCTCCTTAGATAATGGGCTGACACCTGTCTCATTGTCTGTCTCTCTCTCCTAGGCTCCATATCTCCTGCTTTGGGTTTGTTAGCTGTCCTGAGTTGCTATCAACCTTCATTCATACATTTCTCACTCATCCATGCATACCACTCACCACTGCAAACAGATATGTTGTTAGTTTCTTTAGTTTAGTTTCTTTAATAATAAAACATCTTTTTGGCACTTTAATCTGCTTGGTCTCCCCCTTTTTGTCACATGCTATGAGCCGGGATGTGACACTTTCTGTAAACCATACAGTTTTTTTATTAAAGTCAATTTTTACTAAGATGTAGGGGCTCTAACCTGTGAAACAGTATGCAACATATTTAAAAATTGTTTTAATCTGTTTAATATTTTTTTCTTTTGTCATCTTTGACATTGTGAATAAAAGATACCTTTTATTTTTTTTCCCTGTTCATGTACATTACATTCCATTGATACTTGTTTCAACTTAAGTAAGAGTCCTAGTCCCAACCTAAATCTACTACTATTTTTGAATTTAAAACTACTACTGATCTTAACCAAATTGAAAACTAATCATAATTCTAATCATTGCCCAAAACAAACAACTTGAACAAGCATCTGCAACGTGTCCTTAGTCAGAAGGATTTTAACCTCCCTTTCTATTCTTGTAAGGACACGTGGTCCTGGTGGAAACACACACACACACACACACACACACCCACACACATAGGACTGGATGAAAGTTCACTGTGTGCCTCAGCGCCCCTCTGTTTTCCTGGAGTTAAAGGCAGACTTTAAACCTCGCGGGCCAACAAGGGGAACATCAAGGTTAGCAAATGCGACACAGATTAAGATACTGGGGAGAAAGAAAGAGGAGAGCATGGGAAAGGACAGGCACAACGTGGCGGGGTGAGAGGGGGGAGTGCTGTGTAGGGGGAGTGGATGGTCTTTGATGCATGTATGAAAGGCTCCACTTCAAGAGGCAGTGGTTTTTGATTTGTGAGAGACTTTTTGATTCGCAGTCCACTGACAAATGAAACAGAGAATATGAGGTGAAGATATCAAGTTCTTAAATGGGAGTAAATGTTCAAAAATGGGATGCAAAAGTGATGTCAGGGAACCTCAGGGTAGATGAAAGTGTTCTGATCAGAGGTCTCTCCACTTAATGTTATCTCAATTACAATGACCATAAGCAAATCTATAGGAAAGGAAAAGTATAGTGGTGTCCTTACTAGAGACGGGTCCTCTGTCTCGGCCCCCAGGGACTGGCTGAAGTCCTCTGCACTGAGAGGAAGATTGTCTTCTTCTTCCTCCTCTTCCTGGTCAGGCTCCTCCCCCAGGGCAGGGAATACGGAGAGCCCACCCACTTCGGCATCCACCATGCCATCCAAACTGTCAGTCAGAGCGGCGAGTAGAGCCGCATTCTCCTCTTCTATCTGAAGAGAGCCAAACACAGTGAGAGCATGGGTGAGAATACAGTGGAAAACTTTTAAAAGAGAAGTCTATTGTTCAGAACATTTCTTAAGTTGCTGACAAAACAATCTCGCCACATGGTCTATTTTGCAGCCGTTGTAAAAGTTGAGATATTAAGTAAATAAATGAAGTTAATTCTTTGCCTTGCTAACTTTGCTAACTTTGCTAACTTTGAAGCCAACATGGACAAGAAATCCTTAAAGTGCTTTGACCATCTCCAATTTCATGACAACTCCACAAAACCTCAAGAGTTAACTTTCAGTTTAATGTGATATGGTTAGCTTTTGGGGAATTTTTTCCTGCCTTGTCAGCTTATATTTGAATTAGAGAATTCCTACATTTCCCAGAATTCAACAACACTTGAGGTAAGCAGCATTAATGTATTGCTTTCAGCTGCTGTTCAGACTATAGGAGGAAGAAATGCTGACAGTCACCTTTACTTATAACCTAAAATACCTACGGTCTATTTCCTCTGATTCCTCCCTGTATGATTGTTGAACGTCAGAGCTAAATAGCAGCTCTTGAAAGGATTCATGCCATCACTTTTAGAGATAATATTTTGATTGATGTAACACTATCTAATTTTGGCTAGAAGAAAATCAGCTAATTGGACCCCCAAAGCAAGATAAATCAATAATGTCCAGTTATATCAGTTATACCTGCCATTTATTAATAAACAAGGCTTGTGTAGTTGATACAAACAAGCTGTTGTGATGGATAAGCGTTAAAAAATGATCATAATTTCCTAAATCTTGTGTGACTCCGCCCTGCACTAACAGCCATGAGTCATTTAGTCTTGATTCATTAAGACTGTAAAATAACTGAAAATAACCACAACTGACAGATTTATACATGTAAACCACATTTATGTCTGGAAATGATTGTCCTCAGCAGATGAAAGTATTTTGGAAGCTCTGTGTCATTGCTAAATCACTCCTCGAATCGCCCTCTACTCCATCTTCCTCGTCCATTCACTGTAATCAGCTGTTATCGACAGTCTATTCTTTCTTATTTTCTAACTTATTAACGTGGTCAGGATGATGTAACTCTGAACTTTGACCTAATTAAAAAGAACACCACACAGGTTTCCATCTCATTTGATGTGATCTAGTTTGACTCACAACTATCTTGGATTCGGTTTCCCACAATGGTGTACGTGCTTTTTGGTCAACTGTTAAGATAATCAGCAGAAAATATTTATCTGTAATTTTGGTCCAAAATCCCTCCTGTCAGATCCACACATGGGTTGTTTACTTTTACAGAGTTGCCATCTTGCTGAGAGCAGAATCTGGTGGAGAGGTGATAGCATGACTGGCCTACGGGAAGCCACCAAGCTCCATTCATCTGTCTCTCTCTTTTTATCATCCGAGCTGTCCCGGCTGCCAAACTATTTATTATTACATTTATTCTCTGTCTCTCTGGCTTGCTGCCTGCCTCTCTGTCTCTTCCCAGGATGGTGCAATTTTATATTTTAAATTCTCATAACAGTCATAAGTCAGCAGCATCAACGGTAAAGTTTGTGGCAATATAAATGATGCTGCTCCTGATAGTGACAGTTGTCTTTGGGTTAATTCTGTTTCTTTTTTGCCCAGTTTACTCTCTTTCCAGTATAGTGCTACATCACCAGAGGCATGGGTTCGAATTTAGCTACTGATACATTTGTAAAATAATTTAGTTAGCATTTTTGTAAATAAATGTTCATTTACTGTCCTAGACGCTAAATCATAATCAGAAAGGCTTTATTAGCATTACTACCATTCTGTTTGTACATTCAACAGCACTCACAGATATCTAACTATATATAACTGATAATATAAATTTGATTAGAAGGATATTATTTAGATTTTCTGGATAATTAGATTCCAAAATGAGTGGAAAAGAAACAGAGAGAAAGACAGTTACATCAATGACAGAAAGCAGCATAACGTATAATTTACTTTACAATAATAGATGCATATAGCATTATGATTAATATTAAAGCAATAATATATTATTAGCCTAACCTTTCTAACTCAAACCATTTCTCTCTTTATATTTTCCAAGGTTAAATGAAGCCCTACCACACACACACACAGATCAATCCCACCCCACATGGGATTAGATTCTGATACACTACTATAAATAAGCGGTGTATTGACGAACATCAGAGAGACAGTGACACAGGGGACTTCATCCATCTGCTTATCACTCAATTCATTACTGTTTGTTTATAAGCGAACACCGTCTGACAGTCTTCTCTGCTGTAGTAGTCTGATCAATACAATATTGGCAAAATATAATATACCGGGGCAGGGAATTTGCTAGGGGGTTGGCGGGTGGCAGCAGAGATTTGGAAAGCTGAGAAAAACATTTTTCTTAAACAGGTCTTTGCAGGTGATACAGGGGACGGTATAAAAAGTAAAACTTTATACAATCTCGAAAACATATTTAATTAATTATGAAAGTGAGCAGAAGAAGAGAAAGTTTAGAAAGAAAGCTAGGAAAGAGAAGCAGTCAGAATATCTGTATGTATTGTCAAAGAGAAAAAAGGGTTAAAGTCAGATAAAGACAATTAGAAACAAATGTGAACTTTCTAAAAAGTGAAAATAAAAAGACAGACCAAAAAATAGCTACACACAAGAAACAGTCTATGAAAAAGGAAAGTAGGCCACCATTGTCTTATGTGTTGCATCTTTCTTATAAAGGTTCTGATGTCAATACCAATATCTATTACTTTTAATATAGTACTTTGAGTATGTCTACAAATGCCACCTGCGTCATAAAGTTGTGTCGACAGCCGGAAGATAAACAGTCAATCAGGCGTCGGGTAATGGTGATCAAAATAGGAATAAAAGCACATATACAGACAGTCAGTGAGTACAGAGACAGTCTGTGTCTACTTCACCTGCATTCCCATCATGTCTTGCCTGTCTTCCTTTAACCAATACTCTGCTGAGCATTAGAGCAATTTCCACCAACAGAGTTGCATTACATAGCTGATGATCTGGACCTAAATGCTACTTTATCTCTTCGCTGCAGTCTTTTTATTCTTGAGATGCACTCAATTTAGCTTTTGTAATGGGACCAGGAGACATCACAGGGGCTGGAAACCTATAGACAATCAATGATGCAGGTTTTGATTTCAGATAGAGAAAAATACAAAGGGTGTTCCCTGAATTCATCCAGCAAGGTACCTGAAACTGGAGCCTCAGGGCTTTCACTGGCCCCGTAGAAGCATCGGGCCGATCCAAACTAATGGACTGCTTTCACCATCATGTTACACACAGTGTAACTGGGAATTACTTTCTTGGCAGCGCCCTCTGAGACATGCTGCATGTCCACATTTCAGAGTTTTGCATGTTGCAAAATCTGTTGAAGACCCACTGAAAAACACTTCCAAGAAGCAGTCAAGATTTCTATGGGTTATTATCAGAAATTAAAAAAGTTTGCGCAAAGCCCCCATCTCACCCATAACCTAAACCCTATCTGAAAAACAAAAATCCCTTAGCACCTCCATGGGACTATGCTTTTTTACTCAGGGACGCTGCACAACATTAAAGGAGACCTAGTGCTTTTCCACATTTTATGACTTTTCTACAATGTTATAATCTTGGATGTTTATGTTAAACATGGCCAAAGCTTCAAAAAATGAGGTTAAAGCATTTATAAGAAATCTCTGTGAGCAAAAACCTCAGGTTTCCTCCTGTTGTGAACGCTCTGTTTTGAACTGCTTTTTCTACCAACAGCTCTGTTCTACGAAACGGCAGACTTGCACAGGAGGCATGTGCGCCGCGTTATGGCTGCAAATCGCTGCCATTGTTGTCAATGCTTGTGCTCACACCCGAAGAATAGGCAGCCGGCCTAGTCTTGACCGAAGACGCATCGAGCAGCACCAAGAAGATGAGCCGAGCAGGAAGTCAGATACAGAAACGGCAATAAGAATCCGGTCGATTTTCAAAATAAAATACCTTGTACAGACTCCCGATCGTATATCAACAATAAACACAGTTAGAACAGACCAAAAAAGAAACAATTTAACTATGTAGCCTTCTTAACCACAGTAGAAGCACAAAAATCAAGGATAACTTACCAAATGAACTAAATCTAAACAATTCAGCAAAATCAGGCTGGCAAAACCTTCTTATTCTGAAATGCTCCATGTGGGAAATTCAGCCCTGCAAGGAACTGAGGGAAAATGGTTCACAGAGCGTTGTGATTGGTTGTAGACAGGGTGACCAGATGAGAATGGGTGAAATTTGGGACGGGGATGGGGACAGGAGGGGGTGTGGCCACCGGTACATTGAGTGTCAATGAACATTAACACATGTGAAAATCAAAACACAACGCTAAAATTAATCTTTTTTTTTCATAAAGTCACCTGTCTGTCATTAGGAAAAACACAACTGTGGATATGTAGGTAAATCATGATCGTTTACCTAATTTTTAATCTAATCTAATCATCAGTGCAGTGTCACATCTGTCTGCGCAACGCGCGTGTCAGATCTCTCCGCTGTTCCATGGCTGCCTGAAGCTACACTTTCCTTGTCCTCGCGACTGTAACTTCCACTAACCACAAGAAAACAAAAAGGTGAAAAGAGCACGAGTGTTACTTTGTTGCTATAACAATGCTGTTGACACAATGTACAGATAACCTGCAACCCCTGCTGGAGCAAGTGAACTACAACGATCAATATTTAATGTTTAATTAGGCTATAATCAAAACTCATGTTAGGTCCAATTTTTGGGACAAACCTGACTACAGTTGGGACAACTGCTTGTAATTCGGGACTGTCCCGGATTTTTCGGGGCGTCTGGTCACCCTAGTTGTAGAAGCACACAAAATGACAAATGAACAACAAGTCAACAACGTGGGGCAGGCTAAACGCTCTGTTGCTGAAACGCTTCCAATGTGAGTTGACGCCGGGCTGAGGACGGGTTAAAACCGTGGCGTAGCCGTAACGCGGCGCACACGCTGCCTGTGAGTCCAGGGTAAGTCTGCCTGTTCCGCCCAGCAACAACAAAAGCCTGGTAACATGCTTTGGCCAGACTTTGAGAGGAGGGGGGCCTTAAAGAGACAGGAGCATCTACAGCTTGTTCAGACAGAGGCTGAAATGAAGGCTTACATGAAGAATCAGTATAAATATGTGAATCATGCAAAGCTGCTATACAGGAGTCACAGAACTACAATATAGGACTGGAATAGCAGTATAATAGGTCTCCTTTAAATCCACAAACTATTCTAAAGTACATTCACTTTTGAAAGCTGTCCTCAAGATATTAAGCAATGGGTTTGTCCTTTTAAGGTGCCTTCTATCATTGCTGAATCACTAATGTTGTGTTAAGGGTTCCAGCAGAATGTTTTTCCAAAATGTAATCGGATTTGAGAACTTTTCAGTTGAAGTGTGACTTCAGGGTGCCAACTTTGTGGATTAGCCTTAAACCTGAAGCAATCATGACTTTAATTTGTTGATGAAGGGGGTTATTTTCTTGTGCAATGGCTTGTTGGTGCCTTTAACTTTGTACTTGTACTGGTAACATCTTTTGCATCAATTTACTTAGTGAACCAGAAGCCTGTCCACCAAATTTCAATCAATCTACTCATAAATCTTATTTAAATCGATCTATTCATTTTAAATACCGAAGAGTCTCTGTATATATTTCTGATGCACCCATTACAGCAGAAGAGAGCAACATCAGTTGCACAGAATACCTGAACTGGTAAGCCTCACCTCAAAAAGCTCATCTGCTGTACGGTAGTTGATGGAGGCCGGGGAAGCGTCTGCTGGCTGATCGTTGCACCACTGTAGCTCGCTGAGACAGTTGACGCTGTCAAAGTCGCTGGTGTCCAGCTGGGAGAGGTCGATGTCCGGGAAGTCGGTGTCCAAGCGGTCCGAACACACCTCCTCCTCCCCATACTGATGATGGAAAAAGAGAGGGAGAGAGAGAAAAAGGTCATGTTAGTCAAACATCGAGATTAAAGCAAAACTCCCAGGGGTTTGTCTTTTTTGAGATGCAACAAAAGTGCATGAGTCACTTGTAAAACATGAACCCAAAAAACTGGAAAGAGCCTCAGTGAGAAAAAAACAAGTTTGCAAGCGTCACCCGTGTCTGCAGCTCTGCTCTCTTATGCGATCACAAAGGAAATATCTGTGTAACCACTTCTCTCTGAGACACAAGCAACCAAACATGAGAAATAATTATTTTCCCTCTACGAGACTGCCATGGTTGCTGTTTTTTGTGAAGTTCATTGCTCAGCGCAGCACTGCCATTGTTAGAATTAGGGGTTTAGTTCCCATTGGACCACCCTTTCTAAAATATGTATGCAGTTGAAGTACTATGAGGCACTTTGGATAAAAGCCTCCATCATCTGGCATATACTGCATATTATTACACTGTTCACTGTCGGAGTCACAAGGAGCTCTCATCAACAACTCCTCATCACTCAACAGCTACTCATTATGCATAATGAGACTTTCATGTTAGAGGAGGTTCGAAACTGAAATCAATAGAGGCGTGTGCACCAGCACAACACAGGATTAGATGTGTTAATGTGTCACGTACACCAGAAGCACCTATCCGGAAGTCTGCATTCATTTATCCTGCACATTTCCCTGTAGCTCACAACAAAGTACAACTGCGACCAAAGTGTGTTTATCAGTGAAATGAGCTGCTCTGTGTAGTTTGTTTAATATGTGGTCTTGGTAGCACATTGTTGATCACGTCAGGAAAATCTCCTGAAACATGAAAACTGTATTTAGTTTCTGTGTAAGAATTTGCTCTGTGCACATAAAATGTAAGAGACAATCCAATGAACAACTCTAAAGAATGACCAAATGAGTGACCCCTTAAAAGGTGTCCCTCAAGGGACCCTATAGCCACCTTAAGACACGCTGAAACCCCTTCAGCAATCCAGCAAATGCTCTCAAAAACACATGGAAACCTCTTACAAACTCCTGGAACACCCTGAAGAACTCTTCAAACAACCTGAAACCTTGGTAAGAGACCCGTGATTATTTTACATATCTACTAAAATAACGTTCCAGTCAGAAGTTAACTGCCACGTGGTCTGCAGCCACAACACATGGTGGCTGAGAGTCAGACAGAAACACGGAGCTATGTCATTGAGAGAACAGAAAAAAAGAAGAGCAGGAAGTGTGTGTACGTGACTCAGTGTGAAGGGAAGTAACTGCCGTCTCTTGGGGGAGGCGACAGAGGGAGGAGGGAGGATTCTGTGGAAGGAGGAAAGTATAGTATAGTAGTAGAGTGGAGACAGGAGAATAGAGCGGGCATGTGGGGAAAGAAGGCAGTCAAACTGGATTTTTACAAGAACTGCATACTTGTTGAATATATCTGTGTGTGTGTGTGTGTGTGCGTGTGTGAGTGCACGTTTCCACCGCAGAGCAAGAGATCAATGTCCTATTGTACATATGAGGAGGAAGCATGCTCTGTTACAAGTTGTTCTCACTCACTCACTTAAATCATCATCATCTCACTGAGTAAGCAGACAGGGCCGACCAGTTAGACCAATCATCTTTCTAACTGAATGAAACCAATGGTTTTTAAACTATCAGATTTCCTCTGAGGTTATTTAATCTTGAACTGACTGGCTAAACTGCACATTGCCTCCTTGTTGTCTTTGAACCCTGCGAGTAAATGTTCTGTCTAGGGTTGCCAACTGTCCCGTATTAGCCGGGATGTCCCTTATATTAGGCCTAATTGAGTTGTCCCATACGTGACCTGCCTTGTCCCGTTTTTTGACTAACTGATACAACAGCAGCAGTGCCGATCATGACATTTGACAATGGTCACCGACTCCTGTCATCATCCAATCAGTGTCCGTGAGATATTTTTCTGTGTCTGATGGAATGCGGTGCAAGTTACTTGACTTTTATGAAGACAGTGATGAAACTGCAAATGTTATTCATCAATTTCTGATGAACTGCCTGAAAAAGCATGAACTGGAAATAAAACACATCACAAGTGTTTAATAGTAAAGGTACAGCATACACTTTGTTTGTCATATGTACATGAAGGGGATACCCTTTTCTAACCTACAGAGTCACAATTGTTTTGTATTAGACAAATAGAGTAAAGGTAACAGGTAGTGGTACAATGAAAGGACTGTTTTAAAGGTACCTGCTATATATAAACTATTATTATTCCTACCAAATATTTAATTAAGAGATTAGCTATCATTATGACAAATTGCTTAAAACTATACACTGTATATTCACGCAAAAACCATACCTGCACTGCTGAAGCAGGCCACTTCTTGTCCCTTATTTCATAGTGACAAAGTTGGCAACAATAGTGTTGATGAGAATATAACACAAGTGGTATTGGTAATTTATAGCTATTTACTATCAACCCTTCACAGTGAATAAAAATTAATATGACAGGTTTAACCTCGACTCTACCGGAAAGCTTAATTATATGATAAAACTAATGGCTTACATAGTCCCTCGGTTTCAGAAAATGTTTTCTAAAAACAAACTTAAAACTGTGACTTAATGATTCCTACCATTTTAAGTTTATTCTATGATTAATTGTTTTAAGGTAGCTAGACTGAACTTAGATCCAAATGAGTCAGTTATGTCTGATTGTGTTAAATGTGTTAAAATTAAATAAAACTTTGCAGTTGTACTGGCATAGCCTAGTCAGTTAACAATACTGTTGCTCGCCTAACTGTCAAAAGCTCATTTAACACAACTGAATAGTTTACTTGGTCTACTGTCCAACACCTAAGCAGGACATTTGAGTTTTGCGTTACATTAGATCACGGCTGTCCAACAGACAGATCTGCCGCAACAGCTAGCTAGGCCAGTCAAAGCTCAGTATGATTAATAATTAACAAAACCAGGGTTTAAGTTACTTTTAATAGTCAACATGTAAATATGACTAATCACCATATTTTCCTCATTTTGTTCAATCTATTTCATCTAAAGTTGGATCAGCAGGAGATAGCAGTTTGATGATCTATAAATGAACTTTACTAATAATTCACTAATTTGCTCCGCCATAGTCTCAAAATGAACCAAAAATATTTTCACACGTTTCAAACCTCTAACGTTGTGTTTTGTGGGCGCTGGCACGCTCACACACTTCCAACCCCTACAGTGTATGCTTCCGACTCGAGACAACCACTTTTTGAGGTAACTACGGTAACGTTAACGGTCTCTTTCTGTCACTCGTTTGTGAGCTTTGTGAGAAGGCGATTAAGTTAGCCGCGCCTAAATTAGGAGTGCACGCGTATTCAAGCTTTTATGGTAAATTCACTGAAACGGACCAGAGCGAGCTGACAGGCAGGTTAGTGACTTCATCCTGTCAGTTTGTCTCTTTACAAAGACAAGTGTTGCAGTATGAGAGTCCCACCTGAAGAGAGGCTGTGAAGTCTTTATGTTACGCCATACGAGAACCACATACAACATTAGTTATCAAATTGGGTCGGACTTGATGAATTTAGTGCGAGGATACATATGTGACAACGTCCGGTTGTCAAAATAAGGTGTCTATCCAGTATGGAAAAATATAAAAGGGATTATATCATATTCACAGAAAGTATAAAACATGTTAAATGTGTCCATTAAAAGTAATAAAAACAACAATAAATTGTTAGGAAAATTACTTTTTTTATTTTCTATTCTTTGATTTAGGTTTGCTGGAAAAACATTACATAGGCTACATTTGTTGACTTTTGTTGCTGTTTCATCACCATTTATAGCTATACAATGGGTTTATGATCAAATAGTTTACTAGAGTACAACATTGTTGAAGTTATACATAGAAATCCTCTTAATTTTGAACCAAATTAATGCATTTAACTTTAAATGTACAAAATATTTTTCCAGGGGGGCCATGGTCCGAGGTTCACCAACCATAGTCTCTTAAAATCCTGTGGGAAACAATGCAACACTGCAGTGCATGATCATCAGTCACACGCTCGCCTTTTTGTGACTTTGCCACTGTGTACTTTAAATTTGAATGTATTGAATTACAGCTTCCTTAATTTCTTTAATTTTAGAAATTCTTTTCTCATCATTACAACATATGAATGTACCTGTCAATGTCTATGACAATAATAATTCCATTACTTAATAATGTCATTATTTCATATAAACAGTACCTATCTTATATAACCATTTTTATAGCAATTCATAATCACCACTTATGTCTGCAGAGCTTTTGCCTTAAAATCTTTTCTGCTCTACACACTTCAGCATGCAAATCTACACATACACAAACACACACTGTTCATTTCATGTTCAAATATAAGGATAATGATGCCATTTCCCAACATCCAGCTTTAGTTTTTTAATCAGATCCAATATCATGTTGTATTAATGATCACTGCTAGTAATGCTTTGATGTATGACCTCATACAACTCCAAGTACAGCTGTTCCCACTCTGCCTTGCAGTGTGTTTATGTGTTAGTTTATTTGGTCTGTGTGAGGAGTAATTTTAGGGTTGAGGAATGGATAACAGGAGCTGATATCATTTATGGTTTCATAAATTAGTGAGCAAAATTATACAGTAGACCAGAGCGGACATGATCAAAGAGACAATCGGCAAAGTGGAGAGAAAAAGAGAAAATGGAGGGATGGAAGAAGATGAGCGTAAATGGGAGAAGGTGAAAAGAAATTTACAGGCAGGAGGAGAAGGAGCTGCATTGAGTGAAGTAAAGAAGAGAGGAAAAAGGGGAGGGAGAAAAAAAAAGAGAGATGTGGGTCAGAAGAGAGAATTATTATTATAAGAGAGGCAATTGAGAGAAAGAGGGGGACGGCTGTCATGACTATAGAGAAGAAGAAGAAGGAAAGGAGAGAGGATGTCCTCTATATGACCCTCCCATTGCTTCCTCTCCCTCCAGTTGCTGGTACAGGTGTGTGTTTTCATCTAGCGTGTGTGTATGTTAGTCAGCACACATCCCTCTCACGTGCGCCTGACTCATCCCCCCCTCTTTCATCTCGTTCTCTTCTTCTTACCTCACTTCCTTCCTTTACTTTCCCTTCTTGAACCACTCTCCCCTTTCCTTCCACCAGCATCCTTTCCTCCCATCTGCTCTCTTTCCTCTCCATCCATCCATCATCCCAGCTCTTTTCTCCCCCTTTTAGTCTTTTATCCTCTCGCATTCCCTTTCCTCTTTCTCACTTTTCTTCAACCCCCTCTCGTATTCTTTCTATCGTGTTCCTCTGCTGTTTCCTCCTCTCCTCCCTCTATCTTTAACTTTCTTCTCCTCTGCTTCTTTTCTTCCCCAACTCTTGATATTCTCTCACCAATGTCATCATTGTCATCTTTGTTTCTTCTTACTCCCTACTTCTTTTGATCCCGCCTTCTTTTTCCCCCCTCTTTCTCCTCACCATCTTTCCTATCCTTCTATCCTTTCCTTGCCTCTTCTACCTGCTATTTTCTAGCCATCACCTTTTCTCCACTCATTCCCTTTCAGTTCTTTCCTTTTCTTCTCTCACTTCTTTTCCTTCCTGCTGTCCTTTTCCTCTTCATCTCTCTCATCTCCTCTTCCTGTTTTATTCTCCTCATCTATATTCTGTCTCTCTTTCCTTGTATCTCCTCCGTTCTTTGTTCTTTCTCGCTCTTCTTCTGCTTTTCTTTCGTAGTCTGTCCTTCTCCCCTCTCCTCCATCTCAACTTCTTCTCTTCCTTTCTATGTCCTCCATCCTTCTATCTTTCTCTTTCTCTCTCCCTCCTCCTCATAAAACTCAGCTAATTGATTTCTTTGTTTCCACCCAGCCTGTCTCCCTTCAGTCATCCCTCGCTCTCTCCCTTCTTCTTTCCAATGCAGCCATCAATCAATAACAACAACATCCTTGGACATGACACACCCACTCCTAAACACATACAACAAATAATACATGTACACATGTTGCGCCAGAAAACAGGTAAAGTGGACATATATGTGAAGTGGAGAATGAGCAGGACATATACAGATATTCAAGGAGCACATGTCGTCATGTCATCTGTGACACGTACTGCTATCTGTCACACACATACATTTTCCAATAGGGATTGGCCCATTTCACATGCTAAAACACACATACACAGAACAATGGGTCATCCCACGCATATAAAACTATGCTACACACAAACATGACCAAGCACCACAACACACGTGACGTGCATTTGAACATCCTCTCTGCAGCAGCAGAAGGCGATAGGTGGCCAATGAATGTGGCTGCAGCGTGTTCCCAATGCCGTGCTGACTGTGAATAATGATGAAGCCCCTGACAGCTACACAACATGACTCACAGACGCCGGGAGGAGGAAGCAGGCGACCGAGCAGCACAGCGAGAAGCGATGCCTTCTCTGCTCTGCTCTTAATTTTGTAAATGTTGAGAATCCTAGCTGACTACAGCTGCCGTCCTCTGCAAAAGAGAAAGCAACAGACTTTTCATATTACAGGGGGTGTTTACTACTTGAAAGATATTTTTAGTTGATTAGTCATTTCACTCTAACTTTGGCTGATTACTACTAAGATCTTCCAAAGGAGGTGACACAAGTCAGTGCAACCTTATATGAATTAGATTGACCATAGCTGGTTAATATGTCGCTCAAAACACAAATACAGTGCACATACAATACTTTGCACTGGGTTACATTCAGAAAGTCCTAAAACAACCAAAAACGATGACTGTCAACGGCGTTTTCAATTGATCCACGTAACTATTCCATAAATGAGTCAGACGCATCCACATCCTTTTGCATAGGCCAAATAATTAAACATTCATATGGTTTACTGACACTGTTAAATTTATTTTTTATTGTTTGCTTATTGTTTTGTGACTTTACCTGGTCAAAACTTGAGACTTGATACACATTTTCAGTTTCACAAGTCTTTAAGGACTCAAGTCCTCATTTTTGTGATTTGAGTTTGACTAAAGTCGAGTCTCTAGTCTCAATTCTGCCGTTACTTTAAGTTAAATCAGCTATGGTGTGATTATATCATAGAGTACACATCTGAAATCTAAATCTGTCTTTCACACAACTGAAATGAAAATAAGATGCTTGTTGGGGAAACAAACATAGGGTGTTTTAAGCATTTGAACAAAGACTAACACTGTCATTTTTCGGGTGAGGAAAGTTTCTTTGTATGGAGAAAATGGATAAAGCTTTGCAGCTCATCTCCTTTTTCAGAGGACATGAGCTGCACTGGGTCAAATATAGTTCATAACACGATAAGCCCAGTAAAGCAGTGAAACAGCCTATAGGTGAGATGAATGAGTCTGTACTTACATTTGCATGTTTGAATCCATGAAAAATCTCAATGCATGAGTTAAAAAGAATCACTCTGAAAGCCTGAAAATCCCCTACTGAGGTGGCCTTAAGCAAAACAGAAAAAGAGTTTGAAATCCAGAAGTCTGAGTATGAATATAAATCTGTGTTTTTGCTGAAAAACACAACATTGCTCAGTACTCCTATAGGAAAATACATGTTACGCATACTCAAGAGGGGAAAAAGTGGGTAAGAAGTGTATTATTCTTCCCTGTTTGAATATACTATAATGGCAGTAGAATAACACAATAGCATCTCTGGAATGAAAACATCACTCACTGTGTGTGTATCAATCTACTATGGCCTAAATGAAGCATTAAAATGGGCAGATTAAGTAAATGGGTATGAAATTAACGTAGAATACAGACACCTTTGAATTTATTGAATGGGCATACTTAGGGGAAAATTACAACAGACTTTAAGGAGGTTTATAAACAGATGGAAACATAACTATGAATTGTAAGCTCTGGCCACAGAAATATAAGAGCAATCAAAACAAAATAAATGCAAATGAACCTGAGGAAACTGTAGCACAGAGGTGGATTTCATATAAACTCACAGTATTTACATGTACAATTTGTGCTAGTGTGGATGCAAAACTTATCAAACCTATCAAATATATTTGCTTATGTCTACTTGTAAAGGGCATCACAGTGCAATAATAGTATTGGGGGAAGTGTGGTGACTTCCATTTGTGGTTAATCTCTGCCTTAGTAACAACAGTGAAAACCTACTGGCCCGTTCAGTCATAAAAAGCCTGCTGGGACAATCGCGCATTAAACCTGTGCTATTTATAGCAGGCCTGCACGTGGGAGAGCTATCTGGGCTAAAACGAGCAAGTGGATATGGAAAGGCCAGGGAGACTCTGTGTGGTGCTCTAGCAAGTGGATGTGCTGGACTGCATCCTTCACTTCTATCTTTAAACACACACACACATTCTTTCAAGGGTTATCTCTTGTTTGACTTCTAACCATGGTGGTGAGGTAAAGATCCATCATTTTCAATTGCGGTTCTATGAATAGCATATTGGGATTTCAGTTACACAAGAACTTCTTGTAGGCTGGAATTATCTTACTGGTTGAGTTAGATCTTCAGGGGTGGGATTAAAATGACACTTCTTCTTCTAAAAAAATGAACCTGAGCAACCTCAAGAAACACTATATACAACTACAACTATGTACTTACAAGCTAGTTAGCTTAGCATATAAATTCAAACTAGGGATTAGCTAAACAACCTGAAAGTATACTGTGTTCCACTTCCATTGCTAAAATTTTTGCAGTACAAGAAATCAATATTCAAACTGCAACTAGACTTTAGAATACATTTCACAAAAAGAAAGCAAAATGTCTTTCTTGAAGCGTGTTTAGAACGCATATCGGCACGCATATTCTGCTATTCTAGTGTAAACCTATTCCTAAGTGTTACCTGCTTAGGAATAGTTTGCAATTATGACCCATTTTTACTCTGTGGTGCAGAGGTTTAGTGCCCCTTTTCCCAACGTTTGTGCCATAAATTACAGCAAACATACAAGTAGTCATGAATGCATGCAATCTTAGTTTAAAATGAAATAACCCCTTCACATAAACCGATGACTACGTGTTTCTGATATAAACGTGATACTTTATTGATCCCCACAGTGAAATCAAAAGCTTTCCTGGCAGCTCTACAGCAGGCCTTTTGTAATCTTATGTAAGGTCAGTCACAAGCCCAGTCATGTGCCGGTGTGTCCTCGCCAGTGTTCTGGACTGTCCAAACTTCCCTTTAGACACACACTCTCACGCTCAGTCACGCACACACACAGATACACCATCACCATACAAGGTCAAGCACTCTCAACCCTTGGCTGTAGATCACAGTTAGGTGAAGGGAAAGAAGACTATAAGTCTCCGCTGAATATAAGGGATGGATTCACTGGTTAGCTACTACATCCACTGGTGTGCTACATGAATAATTTGATCTGACCCTGAAAAGCTTTGGTACCACTTGTTCTGAATTGCAAAAGCACAGGCTCAAGAGTTTTTAGACTACCACAACAAGAGTTTGCAACATGTTGCAGACATCCCTCTTATTTATTGCACAATTGCTGAACTACTTTTGAACTTTAACTCAATTCCCATCGAATTTAGCTATTTTTTTCATTCATTAGAAGTTATGAGCTACAGTCCAGCAGAGAGTTAAATTCGGCTATTGACCTTTATGAATATGATATAGGTTCATAACTGACACAGATTTTATGGGAATCTTTCTAACAAATTATTTCTTTTGAAAAGGTATAAAATGTCAATTATCCTTCTAAAAAAGCTAACACTTTGATGCAAAAGTGATTACATTTCACAACATTTGTATTAGCAGCAGTAACGCAGGAGTGATTGGGAATAATGGACAGAGGAGAACAAGGGTCTTATACACCACTACAGCATATGTTATATATGTTGCATGTAGTCAGAAATCAAAGTGACAATATACTGTACTTGATCTGCATAAATTGACACTTCCACCAAATATGTGAACCAGGCTTTGAACTTTAAATTATTCAAACTGATGACTTAAACCTGTCTTTGAGAGAAAATGGGGAGGGGGTACATGTGAAGGTTAAGTGAGAGACCTGAGCCCATATAGCTGAAAAATGGTGATGAGAGGAGCCTGATAGAGAGTTGTAATCACTTTCCTGCCTCACACATTGAAGTGACATGGAAGATATAAGGCAGCATGCCAGGCTGGGGACTCCGTTAAGTGTCCTTACACTTAACGCTCACTTTCTTGTAGGTCACTTTGACAGGAAGTGGTTTATAAACGACACCTCAGATGTCCCCACAGTACTACTCAAACTTATTGACTCACGACTTCCATAAATGAGGAGACCCTGCACGAGAAATTCAAACGTCGAGCAATGAAAATTTACACTAAATTATTATTATATATTATTATTATAATTTTCCCTTAGCAAGTGGTAATCCAGACAGTCTGAATTTAAATTTTGTCTCCATCTTTGGTGCCAAGCAGTAATTGTTATGGTATTTCAGCAGAGCATTTCCTAGAGAACACATTCTGTCAATTGCACAGTCAGGGTGATCTTCTCTTTGGATTTTTGGCTACGCTTTTTTGTGTACAGCTAGTATTGCTTGTTATTTTATTGTCTTTTTTCCTAATTTCAAAACAAAGCAGAAACTTTAAATCTACCCTGTGCATAAGGAGATCATTTCCAGGAAACAGCTAATACTCAGCAAGTTTTTAAGAGAGAAAGTGGAAAAGTCGACTGTTTATGCGTTGAATTACAGATAACTTAGTCATATATCCGTATTATAGAAATTTTTAAAACTAAATATTTCACATTTATGTCCTATAATATGATTACTTACATTCTATATATCATCTTGTGACCCTGTAGAATTATGCCATGACCTTCTGAAGAGCTGATTTTTTGATGATGAACTATGCTTCATCATAACATGAAAGAGTCCCCTGTGACTCAGTGAGTAATTTGTTGACAGGTAATGAGAAGGGAAAGCTGCACAATTTAAACTTCCCAAATCATTTTCCCCTCTGCAGCCAACAGAGAATGGATGTGCTTAATTACTGCGAACAAAAAGGACGTACCCTCCATCCGTAGCCCACCTCCATGTTTAATAAGGGCCACAAAAAGCCAATTATGTGCTGTTTGATTATTGAGGTACAAAGTCAGACAATGAAAACTCACAAGGGTCGGAAGCAACATTAGGATGCAGATCAATGGGAATCATTATCTCACACAGTTTAATCTTTATTTATCCAGAAAAGCTTGACTGAGCACCAAAATGTTTTCTTTAGCAGCAACTTGCTTCACATTCACAAAGTTAACATACATTCACAGCGGGGGCAGCCTAGTACAAACGCTGTCTTCTGCTGCAGCTTGTTTCCTTCCTCTAATCTGAATTTATCCAAACAAGCTTCAAACCTACGGCCCCAGGAGCTCACTTGTCAAACCCTTTCATACTAGAGGGCTGCAACTAATGATTCTGTCAGCTATTCATTTGTGTTATTTATATTCGCTAAGTTGATTATCAAAATTGTTGATTGATATTCAACAACCAGAAATTGATGGTTTCTGCACAACTGTAATTTTTTCTCTCTCTCTTCTTTTTGCAACTATTTTTACTCTCCAGTCAAATGTTTCTATCATGTGATGTCTATTATTGGTTAAGTAAATATAAAATACTTTAAAATTCAATATCGGCCGTGGATGAATCAACACATCATCTTTCCCCTTGTGAATTTGATTTTGATTCCTCTAGGTTCTAACAAAGTGCGCTTTTTTATGCATTTGCATTGGTTTAAAGCAAGTATATCATGAGCCTAAAGTGAGACCGTGGATGAAAATGTTAGACGAAAAACAGTGACAGAAAGAGAAAGAGAAGTCTTTCAAATTTGGATTCTCCTAAATGAAACATGTTTCTGACAAACCAAGCGGTCGGTCTGATCCTCAGAGACTCACAGGAAGACAGAGACGGGGAGGAGAAGAGAGACAGAGTTTGTCACTGTGCTCCCTCTGGAGTTTCTCTTTTCTTAGTAGGAATGAAAGATGAACGAGGGAAGAAGAAATAAATGAAAAGAAAGGAGACATTACCCAGAATGCAAATCTGCAGTGTGTTTCTTTGATAAGTTCACTGGTTCATTCAGATACTGCACTTACACACCGACAGCTATCAGTGTGTGTGCGTGTGTGTGTGTGTCTGTGTCTATATTTAGCCCTTTTCCTGGTCTCATGATCAGTTCTTCCACAGGCTGCTGGTGACTTGATGAGCTGCTGCCAGACACAGATGACCCCTCATATACAAACAAACACAGACCAGACACACACACCTTAAAGCTTGATGATGCAAATGAATGGGGATTATCGTGGAATCAATCAAGTCTTATCAGACGAGCTCTGGTAGCAAGTGTGTGTGTGATTGTGCGTGTGTGTGTGTGTGTGTGTGTGATTGTGCGTGTGTGTGACCTTGACCTCAAGCAGTGTTGCTACCACATGACAGATAAAGTGATTTATGTGAACGTGAGCCTCTGTCACACACATACTAGCTTTAATGGATGAAGGGCTAAATTGGCAGCTAGTGTTTCCTATTACATGCATCAGTAGTGAAAGAGAGGGTGTGTAAATGAGAAAGAGTTTAAAGAGAGAGAACTGTGTTACAATTGCTGAACCTTTAAAGGAACATTCTGTTTAAATTTCCTCTTAAATTAATTACTTAATTTTATGAACTCATTGACCAGGAGCCGATCAGGCTTGCAGTTAGTCAGTAAGTCATGAAGTCAAAGTAGATGTGTGTGTTTGCTGTGTTTTTGTGAATGGGCTGTGATGAGCACAAATGAGGCCAAATGAGGGAGAAGTGGGACACGGTGTGTGTGTGTGTGTGTGTGTGTGTGTGTGTGTGTGTGTGTGTGTGTGTGTGTGTGTGTGTGTGTGTGTGTGTGTCACAGGGCTGACCCTGATTGGTCAAAGATTTGATGCTTCGACGGGCGGAGTTTTCTCCCAATAAGTTACAGCCGATTAAAATATATATTTCAACATATAATGCTGTAAATAAAAATGTGAAAAGAAAGAAGCTTATAATAAATGTTTTTAAAGTGTGTGAATAAATCCAAAATTGTAAACCTAACCCTTAAGGTAGGTGGGTCAGTGCGCATGTGTGGGCGTTATGTGTGCGTGTGCTGGCAGAAGAACATTTGCTGAAGAGATGTAGCCCCAGCTTCGCTGGTGTTGTGCCGAGTTGTACGCACCTTGTGAGACATTCTGATCATTTATCGCCACTGATGAACCACACAAAGAATATTATGTTGTTTTTAAACACTACGTGAAATAGACCCACGAGGAAGCATGGCGTGTGTGCAGTCGTCAGGCGCACGGGACGCACACAAAACTCGGCAAAGACCAGTGAATGCCAGGCGAACAGAGAGTAAAGGGTCAACATTAAGCCTCAGTTTAACTGGAAATGTAGGCTACATTTTAAGTCACAGTGACTAATAAATAGAGACAGCTCTGCAGCTTCTTAAGATTAAAGCTTGATGTATACTCCTGCGTAGGGTCTACGTTGTAGGCTACGCACGTAGCCATGCATTTATACTTGTGCGTCGATGTCTCCGTCATTCTGCAATTACACCCCCAAACACTAGTCGGCGGTAGCGCTACAACGTCCACTGTGTTGACTTTTGCCGGCCGAGCAGGCTAACTTCCAGTTTAGCGCTCTGCTAACGTGAATGGGGATAAAATTGTACACGTGCGGCTGGTGTAGCCTTTTCAAATGTTATCGACCGAAAGGATCACATTCTGATTGATGTCATTTTGCTCGGGTTGCGAAGGTCAAATATATTGATCCACCGTGGTACAGCCGCTGTTTTGGCCGCTAGTAAAAGTCACTTTAAAGCACGGTGCACTTCCTGTCGGCTCGGAGGCATTGCGGTGCTACCCAGCCGACCAATCACAGAGCTTACGGTCCACGGCGCTTCGACGTGTAGTTAAATTTTTCAGGAGGTGCACGTCAGGCGACGGCGTAGGTGATGATGTAGGCTACGGGGCTACGCAGAGTCTACGCTGTCGTTTCGACGCAGAAGTATAAATTACACTTAAAGCGGAGCTACAGTGTGTATGCAAAAACAGCTTTCTAACCTAAACAGCTCTGCATATATGAAGTTTACCAACTTGAATGTTGAAGAGAAAGAATATAGTCTGCACTTCTGATATGTATTCTCTGCTAAAGTAGTGTTTTCCGTTCTGGGAGCTTTCTGTACATTGTAGGTTGTGTTTAGACATCATCACAGACAGCTGTTGTCTCACAGATTTCACACTGAAAAGTGTAAAATCAGAGCAGTGCGCAACACCAGAGATAGCGCTGCAGTGAGGTTCAAGATCATGTGATGTCATACGCAGATGTAAATCAAACTGAGACTTCCCAAAGTGAAGCTAAATGTCCTTCTAAATACTTGTCTTAATTAACTATACCTCTCTAAACTCTTGTTGTTTTCCGAAATCTTATGGAGCTTTCTCACCACCAACCATTCATTTGAATTCTTCCCAGATGTGAGTAGCTTCCCTATTTCCATAGTGTATTCCATTGTGGGATGATAAAAAAAATCAACTGCAACTTTAGTATGCATTCTGTTTGGTTTGAGTATATTTCATATTGTCACTTTTCCAGTGTGAACACACTACATCAAACCTGCTTAAAAATAGTTTTTAGAATGGATTTTGGAAAAAATGAGTCATTTATAGTGTAACTGCAATTATAGTTAATCCAGGTACTGCATAACTAATTTGAATCTGTGCAAGAATTTAACTTCTTGTATTACATATTAAGGATTAGACTTAATCCAATTAAGCATTTGTGACAAAAATTCTGTCATTTCTGTCCAGGTAGGCTCATATAATCTTTCTCTGGTTTCTATGGCACTATGGCCTCTGATCTTAGCCCTCTCTACTATGAGTTGCTTGTAATGTTGGAAAAACAGACAACAGTAGAGCTGAATTGATGAAAAGATATATAGATATGTGCTGAAGGGTAAGATGTAGTGAAGAATGCCAAATTCTCATATATTGACTCGTGACACAAAACACATTTCTACATTCTTTGTTCTTTCTCTCTCTATAACACATCATCATCAATGTATCATCAAAGTCTCTCTTCCTCTCTGTCTTAGACACACATGCACATTCGCTTCATTTCTATCTGTCTCTCTCCCTCTCTCTCTCTCTCACAAACAGTCTCAAAATGATTTCTGGCTTTCAGTCAATAGAACAAGTGTTATTGAGTGCTGCTGATGCCGCTTCCAGTCTCAACTCAAAAACACTCAGGAGTTCAATCAAATGCTCATTCTCTCATTCCTGTTTCTTTTGGTCAATCTGCAGCTGCCTTTAAAAGGTGAAAATCTCAGAGGTACAACAACAGGGTTAGGTAAAAAGAAAGGTTTAGACCCGAGGAAGTTTGAGTCTTTTCAGCAGTTTCAATTCAAGTCTTGTTCGATATTAAAACACAATAAGTTTTGATTTTGCTTTTGATCTTTCAGCTCCGGATAGCACCTTATATGCATCTAACTTCAAAAGAAGTGAAAAGCTGTAACATGTCCTCAAAAAGAAGAAAACGTCCCTTTTGTTTTGTTTTAGTGCTTCAGTCTTTGCCTTTTATTTCCCTTGGATGCCAAAAAGTTTCACATGAGAGGGGGAGAACATGGCACTAATGCTCTCATAACTTTCATAATGACCCTCATAAATTTTACTAATGACTCCCAAAAAACCCACAAATTAAAGCCACAGCCTTCCTTTGGATCTCAAACCTTAATACTGCTGGCAATTGGTTGCTCTATTAATAATCTATTGCAAATCATCCAAATTAAATGCCCGCAAATAGCATAACATTAAAAATCAAGTGTGATCTCCCACTGAGTCACTTTCTTTGGTTAATTTATCGAAGTTTCTTCGGGTCACTGACGGCATGGAATCCAGTCCGTCTACGGATCTTCCTTCCTGCTGGGAGATCCGTTACACTGATCTCACCTCCAGTCAACCTCTGTCAGTCTGCAACCTAATCTGGCTCTATCCCTCCCTCCTCCACCATCCCTCGGCTAGGAAGAGCGGTGGTGGCACTGAGCCTAATCTGGAAGCGGCAGCCCAGGTGAAAGCTCGCCTGTCCCCTTCCCTGTAAGAGGCTAATGACGAAGGGATGGAAATATACACATTAAGCCAAACAGACTTTACTAGATTCAACAGGCTGATTAAACTGCAGCATATAGATCTGCTGCATGTGGTGGAGGTGTGTTTGCTTGTTATCTTTTCTTTATCTGCCTGTCCTATCTGCTTAATGCAGCCAAGGCTCAGGTAAATTATGTCAGCCACATCCGTATGTAGATGCATCTACCGATCGATCGATCTACAGATACATAACATTGCAGTAGACGTACTTCCTGCCTATATTCTCTGAGCAGTAGGCAGGGCCATCATCATCACCTCATCGGTAAGCACCCTGCTTAATTGTTGTCAGATTAGCAGTCAAGGCTAAATCGGACTGTTCCACTGGCCGATGGATAAAGCCACAGCCGATCTAGAGCGAGTGAAGGGCAGCGGAGCAGCTCAGTAAAATGCAAGAGGGGTCAGAGGATGACAGATGCTGAGCTCGGATCATAAACGGAGGATAAATGTGGAGAGATACCAAAATACAGTAATCTGGTTAGCGTTCCGCTACCTCAAAAAGTCCTACACAAAAGTCCACACCAGAATTTTCATGTGACATTCCTGACATTTGAGGAAAATAAAAATAAATTGTTTCGACATTGTTTACTCCATCTGTGCCCTTGTACGGCTGTAAAGCTTTTTAAAGTGGTATAATGTTATATATAGTTTTAAACTATGTGTTTAAGTAGATGTGTAATTATTACAAGTCTGAGAAAAGTGTTTTCAATATATTTCGGATGCAAAACGGTACTAAAACAAAAGATCAATTCTTTTTTTGGGTGAAATAGATAGACTTGACTTTTTTTCAGGTCAGTACACTAATAAGGTGCTAGACATGCTAATGACATATTTGAAAAGAGATTTACTGCATGTCAAGCTCCAGTGATTCGTTGTCAATTCATCCACTTTAGAGACAAACTCGGAAAAAGAATAAGTTTAGTTGAAACGTCTGTGACGTAATAAAATCACTGTAGTGTAGTGTTTGATTGTCTTCTCTTTAAATATTTCTTTTAGTTAATTACCACTGTGTCAATATTGAACATGTGGTTCCATAGCATTGGGAATGTAATGTGTTTTAAGTGTTTAAATACATTAATTTTTATACAAACGTTCTAATTTTTTATAGTTAATCTAAAAATTTCAGTACCGACCATTAAAAAGCTGTGTAAGTGTAGTACTAGTGTGCTTCCAGAACCAAACCTGGGCTGACAGCAGCATCGAAGTCAAAATTGTGAACATCCACAAGCTTGAAGACCCGGAAAATTGTAAGCGACAGAGTGGCTGAGGATGATGATGACGGAGGGATGAAGACGAGAGAGAACGGTTTGCTAAAAGGAGCAGAGAGCTGTCATCTTGACTCTGCAGGTAGCGGGCCTGCCGGGTAATGGGATCGGAGGGGGAAAGCCGATTCAGAGCTCAGAAATAGGAGCGGTGGAGGCAGCTGAGACGGCGTGGAGGCCCTGCCAGCCAGGTTCATTCAGGGCAACACTTCAGTGGGAGAACAGAATGGAAAGAATGAAAAAAAAAGGACAAACATTTGGGTGTTGAATGGAAAAAGGAAAGAGAGAGTCGGGAGGCTGAGAGTGTATGATGAGACGCTCAGAGTTTAATAGGATTGAATCGGTTTCACTTTCAGTTGAGCTGTCGGAGTAGGTGTGCATCACTTTTAAAACTGAAAAAGTAAAAGAAGTTGACAATTTGTACGTATTCGAATAGTGCAGCTTTTTCATGGAGTAAAGAAACAATTAAACTGACTTTTATTAAAGGTATACGGATCAATAATCCAAGTCCAAGTCCATTATTAAATATTTAGCGAGTTATTAGAAGGTTAAAACTGGGAAAACTATTTACATGTAATCAACCAATGATATGAATTGTTTATTAAAATCAGGGCATGAGCTTAAATTTGAAGTTTTCATACATTTGTATTTTAGAGAAGTGATTTAAGAAGAGCCTGGTTGTTTGTCTATGTGTGGCCCTGCGATGGACTGGCGATCTGTCCAGGGTGTACCCCGCCTTTCGCCCGATGTCAGCTGGGATTGGCTCCAGCCCCCTGCGACCCTGTACGCAGGATAAGCGGTTGACGATGGATGGATGTATTAAAGAAGACATTTTAGTCCAGATTTATCCAAATTCAATTTCCCTTTTTAACTTCAGTGCAGGCTGTATCAGCATCTATTCTACATCAAAACACCCATGGTGTCCTTTGTAGTCACTCCTCCAACATGTGGAGGAGTGACCACTCTATTTAAGCACTGGTAACCACTTTCCATATTTCCTGTGAGAGACCATTGTTGATTAAATTGCCACTGAACAGGCTTTAACCCTAGTGTCTACAATGTTCCAGTCTCTGGTGTCCAGCTATCCTAGTATCTAATTCCACAGCACTCAGACTCTGCCTGTAGCTGCACCAAAACCCCTGCACGTCTATCAATCCACTACAGTCCAGTGTTGTTTATTTGATGAGATGTAAAAACATGCTTTTATTGCATCTGACCTGCATTAAATTACTACTGTTAACATATCTGTATATTATACAGGAGAACTTCATGTTCTGTTGTAGCAAAGTGCATCATGAGTGGAGTGAAGGAAGTAAAAATTTTACTTCTACAACAGATATGGTTGAATCTCCAGGTTTCTTTCTATATTACTAAATGAATGCAAATGGGTTTCTGTAGCACTTTGAGAGCATTTTGATGTAACTCCTGATAAATAATTTCTTCTATAAAAGTTGGTACTACAAAGCAGTGATTTTCAAACTTTCTGGCTTGTGATTCACTGATCATTAAGGAATATCTACTTACCAGCTCCTGGTATCTGGCTGTGACCAGCTAAACCAAAGAGTAATGTTTTCCTTGTTTTAATTTAACTCATCTTAGAGGTGAAATTATCTAGTATTTCACAGTGAAATGCATGTTTTTGTTGCTTGTGAAATAATTAGATAGATAGATGATTAGTTTTGATACCAAACCATCTGTTTGTTCAATATGAAGCTGGAGCAAGCAGCAGTTTGGCTTAGCTTAGCATAAAGACTTTAAAACAGGAGGAAACGGCTATGGTCTCATTCTACATACCATTCATGGTGCTGTAGAAAACCAGAGTTGTCAAAACACAATTTTATTAGTTAGTTTTTAATTCTGAACAAACCACATAGGGGACCAGTGAACCTAAAATAAGCTTAAGTGACTCTTGCTGTTTAGGAAAGGCTGCAGCTCCAGACTCTGCTGCACCCTTTCCTCTGCTGCTTCCGGACTGAATCCATCACCGTGAGATCAGTGTATCTGATGGCATTCTCAATAGCTTCGTTAGCAATTAACGGCATACGCTGATCCCAGCAAACCAGCAGATTGGATTGGCTAGCTGTCCAGAACTCAACTCAACTGAAGCTTCAGTTTTCATCCATTATTCGCAGTGATCCACCCTGCCCTTTTCCATCATCCCTCCTTGCATCTTTACCTCTTCTATCTCTTTCCCATCCTTATCTTCCTTTGTCCTTTTTTGTAGTCCTTTCATAGTTTATTTTATCACCCTTTTCTATATTACCTCCTCACTTTCTATCCTGACTTGTTTCCGTCGTTCCTACCTATTTTACCTTCCTTGCCTCTTGCCTCCCTGCTTTCCCTCTCTTCACTCCACACATTTAACTTACTTTCCCTAATGTTTTCTACCTTGCTATACTGTAATTCTTTCCCGCCCCTCCCTTCCCTCTTTCCATCTCTCCCCCTTAAAATTTTTTCTTAATTCCCTTAATGCTCAATTTTCTGTTTGCATAGATGTTGCATTAATGCATGTGACTTCTACAATGTATTAACAGCATGCATGCTTGTTTCTGCATACAAGGCATCAAGGTGAAACCTCCCCAATCAGTCTCACTAAGGAAGTCATTAGGAGGCAACAAATAGGAATACCCATCAACCCGTGCAACCTCTTGCTTCTCATTTTCCTCCTCCCTTCATCTTTCTCCTCATCCTCCTATTCTTTCTGCCACATGTTGGCGGCATGACACTCATTATTCCCTGCACATGACTTTTTACATTATTAAAACATCTATCACACATTGGAGGCTTTCCCATCCTGAACACTGGATTATCTGGATATTCTGCATGACAATGGATAGGGTTAGGGTAATTGGCACTAAATATTGGCTAACTGTGACTTCCTATAATAAATAAGTGATCGTTTTCCAATAATCCATGTCTGTTAAAACCCTATTCTCCACCTCCATCTTTCTTTTTATCTGTCCACCCCTCTATTCCTCCTCTCAGCTGATAATCTATCTTTTCAGGGAGACTGTTTGTAAAGCCCTTAACCGGATTGGAGAAAATCTGAAGTGACCTTATCACAGGGGTTGGGTCAAAGGTCAGCTGGGGGGTTAATGATATTATGTACATATGTTTGTGTATTTTGAAATCGTGACGATATGACTTTCAATACCCTCAAAATCACAGGGTATAAAGGTTGTATGTTTTCATTACTTTTTTGTGTCAATACTGTGTGCACATACACATGCACCACACTCATTTTGAAACTCCAAACTCCTGACATTAATTCAGCTGCAACAGGTCAGCCAATCAGATTTACTTCACCTTCATTTAAACTCCTTCGATGGGCAGTTTTCACCCCGATCTCACCCAATCACATTTAATTAGCGAGATTTCCAGTATTTTTTCAATTAAATTTGTTAAAATGTATTAAATTTACTCATTAGCTATCTATTTCAAAAGCAATTTCATCAGCAAGAAAGAAGAGTCACGCATATATTACTTATATTTTGTACATGCATTTTGGTGGTTCATTTAAAATTAAATGAAACTTTGGAACATTTCTATAAACATACAGTCTAGGTTCTGGCCCAAACATATTAATACTCTGGATTCTCATCTCTTATCAGCTCTGCTGCCCTGACCCTGGACCAGCCTGCGACCTGCTGATGTTGTGTTGTCCTTCTTGCTTCCTGACGATGCTGTCGGCAAAATAAAAGGACGATGCTGCAGCAACACAAGCTCTATCTGCTTATTCTGACAAAAGGACAGCTGAATCTCTATAACGTCATAGAAACAGAGCTACAGAGAGGAGGGGGAAGTCAGCGCAGAGCAAGGGCGTTGTGGGGAAATACGATCCTGCGATATCTCTGAGTCACCGCGGGCAGCGGGCCTTAATCAATTATCAAGAGTCAAATTAAATAATGCCTCCGTGTGTGGAATGACCTGAATGTACTCAAACTCCCATAAGGAGAGCTTTTTATGGTGGACTAAAATGCTGGAAAAGGTGGTAAAATATGACAGGTGCGTTCACTAGCATTACTTCATCCGTTTCCTCTACAGCACCACATCCCAGACACCACTGCTGATATTTGACACTGAAATAACAGAGACATAGAGGTGGGGTTACTATAGAGGAAGCAAAAGAAGAGGACCAAAGCAACCTCTTCTAGTAAGCTAATGACCTGAAAAGTTTCCATCAACAGCCACGCTGTCTCCTTTAACTTCCTGTACCATCCCAACAGGACTGTGATGCAAGAAGTCGTGCTTTTATGGATGTAGTATAGTGAGTTTTGAACATCAATACCTTTTTAGTATTGACAGCCTCTGTCCCCTTTTGGGAGTATTTTGGGTTCAGTCCCAATGATTAAGGTTAGCCAGCCAACACAGACTGTATTACACAGCATCTGATTTAAATAATTGTTTTTCAAATTTTTGATTTAATACATGCAAAGTTAGTTTAGTTAAAGTATTATTAGCTATTAGCTGTTATTTAAAATATGAGAAGTTTGGTTTGGGGGTTTGTAGAAAAAGCACATTGGCATTCCTCAAAGTAAGTTACGTTTAAAAAAAGACGGAGGCCAAGTTGACAAAATGTTCCACTAAGTAGGCCATAAAATAGAGGACAAATAAAGTATGAAGGAGAATTTTAAAAAGAGAAGCTCCTTCTGTTTCATACATTTCACCGCCAATCAGTCAATTAATCAGTCAATTAATCAGTCAATTAATCCGTCAATCGCCTTAACAACCAATCAATTCTTGACAAGGTCAACCTTGAAAGACAGAGCACATGGCCAAAGCAGATGGATCGGACTCCATAAGGTGAATGCTCAAAAATTTTGACGCAGTTGCATCTCTCTCTCTCTCTCTCTCTCTCTCAGGTCGGAGCAGCCTCCTAACACTGCCTGAACAGAAGGATAAACTTGATGAAAGCCTTAGCACTCACAGCTAATTACAAGCCTAACCACATCCTGTTTGCAGTCCCACAAAAATATAAACAAACCTGTCTGTGTGTGTGTGTGTGTGTGTGTGTGTGTGTGTGACAAATTGCAGCTGATTTCTCCATCGGTTGCAGCCTGTACATTATAGTGTGGAGCTTCATCGTGAAGATTGGTCCCCATGCAAACTGACTTCTCATTACTGAGTAATAGTGTGAAGCCTAGCTTGCGACCACACGCACAAAAGCATCCAACTAACACATTAAAAATACCTATTCATGTATTTGAATATGTGTATCAGTGATATCAGTGGGAGCCTATTTGTGTGAGTAAATCCTATAGTCTCAATTCAATTGTAATGAGCCTAGCTAGCTGTAACTAATAGAAAAGCTTATCACAGTTCAGCAATACACACACACACACACACACACACAATGAAACACACCGGTGGCTTCTCAAGGTCGATGGGAGATTTCTAGGAAATGTGTAGATAAGCCCAACTCACCATGAGAACTGTGAGGTTGGAGGGGTAAGGAGAAATAACAAAACAAAAACAAATATAGATAGAAGAGAAACCGGGGTTAAAGAGTATAAATGAGCTAGCATCATCACTCTCCTTCTATCATTTGCTGTCACCATAAACTCACTTCAACAAACTTCAACTCAATTTGCTCTAGAAGAATAACACCCATTTCTTGTTTTGTGATGTACAGCAATTCAACAAATTTCTCTTTACTTCTATGTAATTTTTCCTTCTTTTGTAATTACAGTCTATTAGTTCCTCAAAATGTACATGCCAATATTTTGTTGATGCTAAAACCTGAAGTTATGCATTTTTGATGCCATGGTCATGAGGTAAGTCAATGTTTGCATGATAACAACAATACTGATAATGTAAAACAGTTGTGTAGAAAGCCATTTTAACACGTAATATGCAGTAATGAATTAATAAATAACAGCAAATCAATCAGCAACATTTTGCTTCTCAAAAGTGCAAGTCTATTCATATCTGTTGATTAAACAAATTTAGGTAGAATGTGCATTTGTTCTTATTTCATGGTATTTTATTGACTAAATCAATCAATAAAAAAAGAAACAATATTGTAATTGAAAACAATCATTAGTGCAGCCTTAATGTAATATCGTATCATACTGTCAGGTAGAATAAAGACACACCTGCTGCGTGCATGCTGCTGGTTAGCCCAGCTGGCAGCTGTCACACACACATACTTGCATATGCATGACTGCATAACACTTGCGTTTTCCCAGGGTGTCAAAAATACACCATACACACATGTAAAGAGACTGTGACCCAAGAAGAAAATCTGAAGGAGGTGTTTAAACCCTAAATTTGTCAAGACCTCACGAGGTAGTGGCACCACCTAGATCTGTGTGTCAATGTGTGCACGTGATCCAGGTACTGTTTCTAGGCAGATTGAGCACTTATATCACAGTGACAAATCTAATTGGCCTGGTCACACACACATAAAGGCTGATTTATGGCCTGCATTGCAGCTGTTCTATTAGTGTGAACAGTGATGAGTTTCATTACTGAAGACACAGATTAAGGAAGGACAGAAGACTGAGATAAAGACGGGGCGAAAAAGCAGCGATAAGAGTGAAAGAGGAAAAAAGAAAGGCAAGACGAGTGAAGAGTGTTGAGAAAAGAGAGAAAGCAGAGGGAAAGGAAGGAGGTAGAGAGGGGTTTAAAAAAGAGGGAAAAGAAGAGATGTTCGAAAGAATAAACAGGAAATAAAATAAAATAATCTCCTTTTCCAAAAGGAGAGAAAAGGGAGAACAACGAGAGGGATAGAAGGAGAGAGGGAAGAAGAGGAGGCAGACAGGTGAAAATGAAAAAAGAGAGACCTCTGATGCAAAGAGAAAAGGGAGAAAAAAAAGGTGATAAAATTAAAGGATGTAGAGAAGGAGGGGAGAAGAGAAGAAGGTAAAAGGTAACGGACCAGACGTCGGTCATCTGAGCTAATGGCTCATATAGCAGATGCATCACGACTGAGTGTGTGTGTGTCTCATTCTCATGCAGTGCGCAGTTTGTCTGCAAACTCACCCTCTCTCTCTCTGTCCTTTTCTTTATCCCCTCCCTCCTCATCCCTTCTTCTTTCTTTTAAACACTCACTCCTCCTTCTTTCATTTAATTTTTCCCTCACTCTTTCTGTCTTCCAGTCTGTTTTCATGCTCTTTAACCCCCTCCACTTGCTTTCCATTATCTCTCCCTCTTTGCTCCAGCCTGTCCATCACTTCCTCTCTTCCCAGCGCTGCAGAACACAAAGGTGAAGCCGAGCACGACACACCCATTCCTCTCTCCTACCCTCCCCCTTCCATCCATGAGTCCTTGCATCCATCCCTTCGTCCATCGGTCCAGTCACGACTCCTTAATGGTGCAAGGAGGAGGTAGGACAAGAGAGGAAAACACTGAGTCAGAGAGAGGGAGATGGAGAAAAAGATGGATGGAAAAGGAAGGATGAGAACAAAATAGGGTGAAGAAAAAAGGAGAGAGACAGACCTAGAGAAATAAGCAAGTCATGCAAAACTGCGACACTAGTTTTTTATGTTGATGTATTTATTTTTTGTTCCCACTTTCCTAAAAGCACCTGAATGCAACTAACGAAAAGTTTCCGAACAGTCGCTGCTTTATATTGCATCAACACACAACAATAACTTTGACAAAAATCAAAGAGCACATGTTGCTCACTGTGATAGATTACTTTTTTCAAGCAAGTTTCAAGTCTTAAAAATACCAGTTCTGCTGAGCACTTCCCACTGTAGCCACCATCTTCTGCTGCTTGCTACTATAATCTTGGTCTGATTGTCTAGTTTTTCATCTGAGCAATGAGGCTATTCTTAAACTTGGGATCTAATTCAGTGTTCGGTTCTTACCAGGAGTTAATTTGTGATAAAGTGTAATAATACCCACTATCTTTCACCTCAATCTACATTCCATGTTTCTGCTTCAATTGTAAAAATCAGAGTGCATTTCAACATAAAGGTGAAGTGAGTATTTATTGAGTTTTACTAGTCAAATAAAAGTCTTGCTTTCTCCAGATTAGTCCAGAGCTGCCAAAAACTGCACACTGTATAAGAGCCTTATGACCAATGATGCTCTTTTCTTAATCTGTCTCTCGCAGGATCTCTCCTCTCTCTCCTCTGTACGTCTCTGTATTACTCTGTTCCTCTGAGTCTAAATATGGAAGTTATTTTTGCAGCCATAGTCGTCAGCTCTCTCCCTCTCTCCCCTCTTCATTCCTCCTCAGGGAAATGCTTGTGAGAGACACCGACAGAATTCTAAACATAAGCTCGACTTTGACCAACGCATGCTTCCTAAAATCACCCATCATCTTACAGTGCTACTTCTTTCATCATACAAACACACTCATGTCAACGAAAGGTATGAAAAAAAAAAAAAAGGATCAAACCGTTCAACTCTCATCTAATCTAACATCATTGTAACGTGTCGTGAAAAAAACAGCCTGGAGGTGTGTGTATGCATGTGTGTGGGAATTTTTGGGGTGTCACCGTATCCTAACATCCCCCTTCGTGAGGCAGTGGGAAATGCCGGGGGTTTGGAACGGGGGGGTAGGTTTGTTTTGAAACTCTAGCGTGGCCTGGAGGGGTGGAGCTCTGACCTTTACACAGGGTGGCTGGGGGTCTGTGTGTGTGGGGTTGCAAAGGACACTGTGAGAAACAGCTGTCCCAAGTTGTACACACACAGATTTCCAACAAACACACTCACAAATACACACACGCATACACACAATGCTGGCAGCTAGCATAGCGGCGACGGTGGTCTTTTCTCACACACACACACTTACACACACGTGTAAAAATAGGCCTCAGGGTTGCTGTGCTTTCTCCCATGGACTTCCATTCATTTTGATACAGCAGGCCTCCTGTCTAGTACCAGAAAGGTCACAGGTTTGATTCCAACAGCTGATGTGCCCTAAAGGAAAAAAATAAACCCTTCCAGCTGAACACAAAAAACAAAACACTCACACACAAACACACACACACATAGAAAGAGCCCACTGTGGCTAAAGCGGATCGTCTTCTGATCGGAAGATCGGCCGTTCGATCCCCGGCTTTCTCCTTTCTGATGAGCAGTTGGTGACGTGTAGTGTAGCAAAAGTGGTTTGAGCGGTTGGAAGATCAGACAGGCGCTAGACAAACACAGTCCATTTACCATAGACTTTACATAAACTGACACAACAATCACATGTACACCAGAATCTACTCATACACACATTACCAGGAACAAAGACACAAAAGCACACACACATATCAGGCTACACATATACTTCTACCAAATGCTTTCAACACATTCCCCATACAAACACAGACTTCCAGGAGATACAGTGAGGGAAAAAACTATTTGATCCCCTGCTGATTTTGTATGTTTGCCCACTGACAAAGAAATGATCAGTCTATAATTTTAATGGTGGGTTTATTTGAACCGTGACAGACAGAATAACAACAACAACAAAAAAATGATAACCGCATGTCAAAAATGTTATTAATTGATTTCCTTTTAATGAGTGAAATAAGTATTTGACCCCTCTGCAAAACACGACTTAGTACTTGGTGGCAAAACCATTGTTGGCAATCAAAGGTCAGATGTTTTTTGTAGTTGTAATCAGCAGGGGATGAAATAGGTTTTTCCCTCACTGTACAAACACCCACACCACTTGGCCCAGAAGAGATGGTATTACAGTAAAAACGAACACAGCTGTCACACACGCTCAGCAACGTTTCTTTACATTTAAAGACATTACACAACCAGAATCTGCTTTTCTATACTGTTAAGACAATAATCCACAACTTTAATACATTTAAATGTTCTGCAATGCATTTTAGAGACAGTATATCCTCCGTATCTGGTAGGTCTTTTCCAGGAAAAACAGTCCACTAAACAGGAAAGGATGTGCTTTATGTTTATGGAAGCAGCAATATGTATTATTTATTATGTATCATCATTATTATTCCATTTTATTCTCTCACACTGAACAAATGGCAAGACACACACATAAGAGGCAAAATGACAAGTTTTAAATCATGAATATGTTCTTCCACTGTGCTGACTGTGTGCAGGCAATAAGACGACCGATAATAACTTAAAAAACAGCAGTACTGTCCTTTAACTGTCTCAGCTAAACTGGCCTGTACACCACCAGACCCAAGAATAACGGTGTGATTTGTGCTGACCTCTGGCCATGAATCACTCCTACATTAACAGCCAGCTAAACTAAGATCAAAAAGAGTGTTCTCATGTGCTGATGTGTCCTGCTACCACCAACTCATATTCACCGTGTCTTTTCTCACACAGGCAACTTCATCCAGGGATCATGAGGGGAGTTAAATAGATATTTAGGAAATAAAATCTGGTGGAATTCATAGAAATCTTTCTTTGCAATGCTTTGACTTCTGGCTTATTAAAAAATGTGGTATCAGGGGAATGTTGCAAAGGTAAACAGTCCTTTTTATACAGAAGAAGTGCAGCTCTTTAGATGCAAAGATTTCAAAATACTTTTTTGTGCATCCAAACAGTGAAAAGTGGGCAAAAAACATGAAAAGGGTAAACATTTCAATCACACGACTTTGTCAACTGAAAATAAATAAATCTATGAAATAAATTGATTGATTTTTTTTTTTTTTTGCTTTCTAAACAGCCTTAACTAATTCCCTGTCATTGTGTGTGTGTTTTCTTTATATGATGGGAATGTTCAAGTAACGATAAGCAATGAGGTCTCCACCAGCTGAACCCTGCAGCAGTTCTTTTTAATTTGAAAATTGGAAGTTTGAAAACCATTAAGGCTGTTGATATTTAAATTGGATGTCTACAAATTGGACAGTTTCAAACCAGGCAACTACCAGTTGATAACAAGGTAAAATTGTACATTTATTTTTGGAAAAACACAAGAGTTCTTCATCTACCCTTGTTTAAAAAGCAATAAGGTTACCGTCCAATGTATTGCTTAAAGACATCATCCAGCATTTTCTTACTTATCAGGACGATCATCTTTCATTCTTTCTTTCACTGTCTCCCTGGTATTGAATTAACTTCTAATAAATAGGTAATAAAAAGATTATAAGTCTCAATGCCCTACACATGCATCTCAAATTCACTCTGCACTGACTGAGCCAGAAAGTGTGTTCAGCAATTCTTAACACTGTGTGTGTGCTTATGTATCTGTGCGTGTTATTTCAGCTAATGGTAATTGCCAAGCCTTATAAAGTTTTCCTGCCCATTCTGACAGCTTATTCCTGCACGCATAGACACAATAACCCTGCTTTGAAATTTCTAGCAGTAGCACAGAGCAGTTTAATCAGTTTTGCTGTAGTAGAACAGCAAGCAGAGTCTGGATCTGCTAACACAACCAACAGCGCTATAAAACATCATAAGCAGTCAGCAGCAAACTTCACCTCTGACTCTTCTATCTTTCGGATTTATTTTCAGGGAAAACTAACTGAGCAGGGAAACTCTTTGCTGTCAGTTTAGGTGAGGATGAATTGAAATATATATTTATTAAGTGTGCTCTAAGCACAGTTTAACTTCACATTCAGTTGCATGCATGCACTAGATTATTATACTGTATTTAAGAAAGAATAAAAGAAAGCAAATAAGGTAAAAGTAAATGTATTTACATTTCCATATACATATAAATTTGGCCAAATACATTTATTTTCTTTCTTGTCAAGAGTTGATAGAAAAGATAGATATGAGTCATATCTGTCAGCCAGAAGTGGGGTCTTGTTGTGACGAAGTCACTGCTCCCGGCCAAGACAGATTTAAGAAGATATAGCATGTTAATGACTGATCTTTAGATGCAGATTTAATTTTATTTTTACTTTTGGCGGAAAAACTGAATAAATATATTCCCCAAAATGTGAAACTATATTCCTTAAAAAAAGAATCCTCTTGTTTACCATTAAAAGCAAATACAAGACGTATTAATCTAATGAAGAACAAGATCTTTGCTGTAATGACTGTCAGCCTCTCACAGCATGTACTTGTTTTTTCATATTGTAAATTACATGGTAAAGGGTGACACAGGAGTGGATTTTTTATTCTTGTACCATTCCACTCCCGAAAGAATAACTACCATCCCTTCCAGTTCACAAAAATATATAATAGCATTTATTCATATTAGAACTGCATAGTTATATATAAAAACTCAACTATGAGTCATTTCCAGCCTATTCCCCTTGACTTGTGCCATCCCAGTCATGTGAAATTAGTGAAACTGACTCAGATCCCGCGGTATTCCCACAGGAATCTCATGACCCAAAGGATTCTCAAAAAAGAGCCAGCCTCTAAATTAGGAGGGAAATCTGCTCCAATAACAAAACAAAACAAAAAGAGGGTGCTGTTCTTCCAGATCAAACAGATTTTTAGAGGTTTGGGTACAAGCAATGAAAAACTGATCGATAAGAAAATCATTGCTTCCAATATAGGAAGACCTTTAACTGAACATGCATCTTCCCTCCAACAAAAATGTTTTTTAGGGAAATGTGGTCCAAACACACCGAATGCTAATGTGAGTTACATGAGACACAATGCCTCCACTGTCGTCTCTTTTTCCTTTACACAAAGGAAATCCCTCTTAAGTGTTAAAGTGACCATGAACAAGAGTTAACCCTGCCTGTTTACTTGGTAAAGGTGTCAGATTAGTGGTTTAATGTTATCAGACTGATAGCAAACAAACCAAATTGTTTGAGAATATCTCAAGTCTGATCCACAGAATGCACAATCCTCCACACAGAGTGAGCTCAATCAATGCACCCTGGTGTCTGAATCAAACGCCCATCTCTTCTCTGTGTGTGTTGAATTTTACATTCACTCTTCTAGCTCTAACTCTGTTTTTGCATCCATCATGGCTTTTTTAAATTTTCCCCCCACATCTTCCAAATGCATCATAAAGTGGATTGTCTATCAGATGCACTCAGGCGTTGAGAGTTGAATATGTTATCCCATCTTGCCATTAAGTGTGTGTTTTCAAGGCTAGGCCACTCACCATATATACACACACACAGATGTTTTTCTCTTCAGAGTTTGATTGTTTTTGATTCTGCGTTCAAAAAACAGTTTTCTATCAGAAATACTTTGATTTTCTATCAGAAAAAGCAATTGCATTCCCCGGCAGCTTTTGTGTTTCAGTCGTTCACAACACAGTCACTTTGTGTGTGTGTGTGTGTGTGTGTGTGTGTGTGTGTGTGTGTGTGTGTGTGTGTGTTTGTGTGTGTGTTTGTGGTGGGTAGTGTGAGTCAGCGATGTTCCCTGCTGTCTCAGAGGAAGCAGAACAGAGGAGAATGCGAGCAATAATACACACACACACACACACACACACACACACACACACACACACACACACACACACAAACACACACACACAGGTAGGTGTGTGCATATGCAAAGGGTAAGGAACATAGCCTAGTTCATACATGAATATGACAGAATACAGAAACACTTAGACACACTTATACACACACAGAAATGGAAAAAGAAGTGTGTGTGTGTGTGTTTGTTAAGTGACTCATCTCATCAGTATCTTGCTAATGTGGAGACAGACGGCTGGGCCATCTGCTCACAAGACAACCGCACACCAGCAACTTTTAAAGCAACGTCCACCGGCACATGGCAACATTGCTCTCAGAGAGCACACTGACTGGCTGAAATAAATTCAGCTTAAACAGAATGAGGATGCAGAATCATATGGTACATTTTGTTCTTAATTTCTTTGAACAGACGTAACATCCTTTAGCCTGTAGTTGTGGGCTAATCTTTAGCCTGGTTGTGTCTACAAGGCTAAATAAGGCATACTAATTAGCCTGGTTCCAGCTAAAGGCCAAGTCAGGCTCTACTTGGCTAATCTTTAGCCTGACTTTGGTTGCAGGCTACGCAAAGGTTAGCTGTGCAGCCAAGTAAGGCAACATGGAGCTTAACGTGAGTCTGGTGTCTACCCAGAGCTAGAAAAAGCTAAGTGATTTAGTAAGTTTTTTCTTATGGTAACTAGCTAGAGTGATATCTTATAATAAACTAGTAAATCATTTAATTTGTTCTATATCAAATTTGATTCATTTGAACAATTGCCACTATTGTTACTTCCTCTGACTCTAGAAGTCTACAAAAAAAGAAAGAAAAAAATCAATACTGATAACACCACAGAGAATTATTATGAGCTAACTGCATTTGTTGCAATTATTGGCAAAATCACCTCTGTGTAGTGCACTGTGCCGCCTTGTTCCCAGAATTCATCTGCCAGTCAATACAGAGGGATTAGAGGGAGACCTTGTTTGGGTGAGGTAGGAGATTTGCAGCTTAAAGATGCATCAAAAAGGGGGTGAAAAAGGCTGTTAGCATGTAGGAGGGTGTTGGTGGGGGGTGGGGGGGGGGCACATGCAGGAAGAGAAGTTGAGTGACTATAAATTACTGCTGGCAAATCCGAGATTACACTGGCAACTGGCACGCCAAGGTCATACATGGGTGACTGCGTGAATTAGGCCTTTACGCTATTATCAGCGCTATCAAGTAAAAACCCTGTAACTCCGAGCATGGTAATGCTATGGTGGATGTTGAAACTTCTGATGAAGGAAAGCAGGCCCATCAACAGGTTGAGAAATGAGAATTTGTATTTTGAAACCTTAAAAAACCTTAACTATAAATGCTAAGTGGGTAAAAGTTTACATTCTGAGGATACAAGGCTTCATTCAGCAATATATCCATGAAATTAGGGTAAGCGGGTATCTAGTCATTGGTGACATAAAATGCAAACATGTACATGATTACTGATGCACTACTGCTGTCAAATGATGATTTTACCAGCTTATGAAAGGAGAGTGCTTTGGCTGATTCTCATGCAAGCACATGCATAAATATATGGTGTTACAGGTAAAGCAAGTTTATCCTTTATTTAACAAGCAAGGTAAATACAAGCTTTGAAGTAACTTAATTATAATGAGAAGATCTACAAAGGTGTCAGAAACAAAAGTATTCCGTCAAATAGACAGAGATCCACTGTGACAAAATGGTACAATGTGTAATTTTTTTCTGTGTTCAGTGTTGTGTAAACGCACACGCACATAATTAACAAAGTACCAAAAATACAACTCAAAGTCATCCAACTCTGCCGCTTCACACACACCTCCAGTCAACTGACAGCATTATTCTGACAAATAACCTGTAATTCCCATTATTGGCCAGAAGCCAACACAAACCTTCATCTCTCTCCAGCCACACACACACACACACACACACACACACACACACACACACACAAACAAACAAACAAACAAACAAACTGCGTAATTATAGTATTTCAGCTGAAGCGGAAATGTCTATTGTTTGATTACTAATTTGGCTTCATTATCAGGATATAAAACAATCAGGTAAACTGTAAGCAACAGAGGAAATCTCTCTAGGCTACATTTTCTTTTGTTTTTTCCTACCTTTGTTTTTCAGACAACAAGCAAAATAACTGACCAAGCTGAGAAAACGGCACCTGGAATGGTGTTTGCGTCTGTAAGGGGGGATGCCCAGCTGCATACAGCATCCTAATAATATATTTTGTAGAGTTAGAAACAAATTTAACTCTGCGAGGAACTAAAGGATTTGATAAACACTCTTTTTGTACCGGAGAATTCCTTCAAATCATTTTTTTTTATTGCAATATACAGGGAGTTTTTATCTTTCTAACAACCCAGTTTTCTCCTTCTTTGTTCAGTTTGTCCTCAATTATTTAATTTGCTCATCAAACACTGCGCTCTGTATAAACAGCAACAAGAATAGTTGGGACTGCAATCAACATTTCATTAACCTGAGCGGGACCAGCGTTACTATGGCAACTTTATCGTATCCCTGCTGGACTGTTGGCAGTCACTCAGTTTTAGTTTTTTTTTACCTTAGGAAGCTACTTGAGATGGGTCTGGCAGCATTAATACGAAATACAGCACTTACGTAAGAACAAATTAACATCTTACGACAAAGCCTCAACAGTCTGTGTGCTAGGGGGGTAAAAGGACAATAGGGAGTCCAGTCTTACCCAAAACTCATCACTCTAATATTCTGAAACTCAGGTCAAACAAAAGCAGGGCATTTATCTCAATGGTTCTTCTCCACTGGTTAAAGAAAGGTTAAATAAAAATAAATAAAAGGCAGAGCTGAAAAAGCATCATTATTATCTGTATTATATTCAACAGAAGCAGGATCCAGAAAATATCATTGAAAATATAACACCTGGGCTACCTGTGAAGTCTGTTAAACTAATATAATGCAATGTCACACAGCTTCAATCCTCGACCCAGATGAAGTTTTCATTTAAAGCAGAGGATCCTCTTCTATTGAACCACTGGGCGCCACAGAAAAAGACTCTTCAAAACTATCGTGAGACTGAGTTCTCTTTACCCACTGCCAGTGACAGGATGTTTGTAAATCTGACTTGTCTCAACTTGTTGTCCACATGACTTATAATAATGAATCTATGAAATTGTTTGTAGAGAGTGAAAGACCAAGCTCACAAATTAACCAATTCTATCAAATCCTTAAACCCAAAACTTTACTGATGTTATACGTTTAACAATCTTCTGATGTTCTGTATGACAAAACAAGCTTCCATGCAGGCTGAAGTATTGACTAAATATCTAAAATTTCTGACTGTGTGAAAACTTTAGAACAGCTTCTCAACTTTGATCCAACTTAAGGAAGCAAACTTGCTGAACGCTAAAGATCAGTATAATTGACAAATGCACTCAACAACTTACAAAGACTTACTTTCACCATATCAAACTAAATCTACGGCAAAGTTGGGACAAAGGAAACTTTAAAGATGAAGTCTGGTTAAATTTTAACCTCACTGTTCAAACAGACTTGAGGTAGGTGTCCAAATACAGAATGGAGGAGAGTGAGGAACCAAAGAAGTAAGGAAGAGAGGAAAGGAAAAGGGGGGGGAGGGGTAAGAGAGGTATGGTGAAAAGCAAAGCAGGATGGAGGAAAATAAAGGAAACAGGATGGGAAATATAAAGTATCAAAGGAAGTGAGGCTGAGGAGGAGGAGAAGGAAATAAAAAAAGTAAAGATGGCAAAGTAAGACGGGATAAAGGTGCCCAGTAATGAAAGGAAGACAGAAAAGGATAGATGGATTAGGGATACAAGAAGTTAATTAACAAGTGAAACAAAATAGGGAGGAGAGGATTTGACAATTAAACACGCGGCTGTAACATAATCTCTCGCTCACACACTTTGGCATGTTTGAAAACCTCGCTTGCCCAAAAACACCTGGGCTACCTGTGACCAAGCATCTCTAGAAGGAGATGAAAGACACATAAACACAGTTGCTAGGCAACAAATAAGCAGGTAAAGGGTTTACTTTAACGCCCCTGCCACCACACAAACACACACACACACACACACACACGCGCACACACTCTCACTTGCATTGCAAAACACACAATGACATTTCTTGGGTTTACTACACCATGTTGGCTGCTTCCCTTGTCTCCTGCATCTCCTTGGAGACGGTCAGCATTACAGAATTGGCCCACACAGACATAGAGGAACACACACGCATAAACACTATTAATTATCTCCCCTCACACTCTAATCTGTGAATCGTCTTTATTTTAGCAGCCAAAGTGGCAAAGAAGAAGAAAAATGGAAGAGGGTAACACTGGCAGGCTGTGTCGTCCTCATGTGACCCAGAATACACACTGAAGAACAAACACACATACGTGAACATACACACACACATGATCTCGCCTTAGGCACTCAACAAAAAGAGAGGGAGAGACAGAAAGAGCGAGAGGGATGGTTTCTGAGGCCAACTGTTCGAGAAAAAGTGAGCTCTGTTTGAATTCAAATGCACTTTCACAACTACTGCTTTCTCTAAAGACGAAGAAGAGCCCACTCCCCCATTCCTCTTCTTCCCTTTCATCATCTGCTTTCTTTTATCTTACCTTCTCCTCTAACTCTCTTTCCTATCCATTTTGTTCTTTTCCGCTCACCATTTTCCTCAACTCTCATTTTCTCCTGTTATCGAATCTCCTTTCCACATCTATTCCTCTACTCCCCTCAGACATTTGCTTTCTCTTTATTTTCTTCTTCCTCTTTTCCTCTACTCCCCTTGTTCTTTCGTCTCCTCCCGCTGATTTTACTCTCTGTCATCGTTTCCTTCCTCTTTTTTTGACCTTTTCACATGGTGTGACCTCTTCTCTCCCTCTTGTTTCACTTCATCCGTTTTCTTCCACTTACTCTCCTTCCTTCTTAATGGGCCAGTATGCTCCATCAGAAGAGCTTGTGCGAATGCTGTTATTCACATTCCTAAATGATATCGCACTTTTCACCTCCTTCTATTCTCCTTTCTCCCTCCTCTCAACCCGTCTCCTCTCCTTTCACCTCCTTCCCACCCTTTCCCCTTTGCTCTCATCTCATTTGCTACTCTGTCCTCCTTTCCTTGAGTTACCCCATCTCCTCCTCCTCCTCTTCCGTCCATATCTGCTGATATGCAGCAGTCATGAAGGTCACAGAGCTCCCTGCACGCAACGTCGGCGGATGCAGCATATGCTACTATGCAGTACGACATGTGAGTGTAGCATGGAAACAGTGCAGCTATAAATATAGTATGCAGCCAGCTCCATGAATCCTTCCTCCCGTCCTTCTGCTCTCTGTAGTGCTGCCTGCAATACCTGTAAGTGTAAAAGTGTTAGACCAAAGAAACAGCACACAAGACATGTCAGAGAATTATTGAATTCAGCTTGAAGCTCTGCAACCTCTCATCTCCGCATCTCTCTTTTATTTATAGACATGGGATCCATGGAAAAGCATCTAGTTACCCACACCGGGGCCCAGCCTATATGGGTTTTGAAGGCCGACCTTGAAACCAATACTAATCACATCACAATGTGAGAATGTATCAAAGACAAATGGTTCAGATCAGGTCCACAACTAAAAGCCCACAAATGTATTTGAATTCATAAACAGTGAATGTTTTGTGAATGATAGATAGATCATTCATCACTCTCTTAGTAAAAAGAAACAAACTAACCAAACAGGTTAGCGTGAGTATGTTGTATGCCATTTATCCATGTCTTTTAATGGGAATTATGCTTATCAAAGCTATAATTATTCAAACTCTTGCCTGTGAATGCCATTTGGAACAACAAATGTGTAATATTGATTAGTTTAGCTCCAAATGTGACCCTTTTTATGACAAACAATTACAAAGTCTCACTGTTATTCCAAGGTTTTTCCTATTGTGAGTATGGTAATACTTCCGTATTCAGACTCTCATGGGACAATAAACGTAAAATTCACTGGAGTTAATTTATTTGTTTCTAACGGGTTGATTTATTAAAAAAATTATTTTAATATTTAACAATCAGTCTCTCTAAAAGCTTGCCAAAGCTCATCTATTCACTCTGATTCACTTTGCTATGCTTGCTTGAAACATCATGCTTTTCATTTATTTTTATCATCAGTGTTTACTCACTTCAATAGAGCTTATTAATGGATATCTGGTGAGGAAAGATCTAAAAGAAAGATTACTTGCACAATTATTGCATTTTAGGCAACCGATGTTGTTTTGGGGATATTGTATTGCTTTAGTTTTGATTTATTTCATGATATCTGAGCTGCTACAGAAGCCATGGATTTGTTTATGTGAAAACATCAGTCAGAATACATTAACTTGCTTGGCTTGTCAAAAGTGTAGCTCAATATCCCACTAATTATGTTTTAAGCACCTGATTTAGCTCAACTTGTAGAAGACGCTCAGATGTTTTTAGTAAGTGAAGCAGTTTCCAAACATGCAGTTATTTCAAGTCTACACCAAGAGCGCATCATGTGCGTTGCAGCTTTTATCTAGAACAATTTTCACTGAGGCTCTATTTTTTACCGAGGTCTGATGGCTAAGAAAGTGTTTCTCTTCCCCAGGGCTCAGAACACTGTGCATGGCCCAGATAGACACAAGGCTAACCTACAGTAACAGCCCGTCTGGTGCTATAATACGCGTAATGTAGACTGACAATACAAACCTCCCTTAATGGCAAATGCAGCAAATTATGTGACAATAAGAGTCTGTATTTAAGGTGCAAAATTTCCTAACAATAGATACAACTGTGTAAAACCTCATGTTATTCAATGACAGTTAAGTGTTAATATATGAAAGAGATTGCGAAGAACATAAAAAGACTGCAACTTAATTATCATCAAATACAATTATAATTAATTAGACTTGAATGCTTGAATACCAGTTGTTGCATCTGAACATCACCTAAATTAAACAAATCCAATTACATAAGGAGTGTGCTGCGTAATGACTGGACAAAATGTAAACTAGATATAGAGAGAATTAAGGGGGCTGTACCTCTAAATGACAACAATATTCTCTTTAAGATCCAATTTCAGCAGAGCCCATTTTAATCAGCTCTTATGCAGCAGCGGAATGAGCTTCAGTTTCTGAGATCAACAACATTAAGATGCGCGAGGCTTTAAGCATCCTGACAGCTTCTCTTACATTTTCTGGCAGGCTTAAACCACCCTCTGACTCCAAAACAGCCTCTACAAAATTCAATGTGAGAACTTCAAAAGCAGCCTGTGCGATGGCCACCAGTAAGCATAGGCTGGCATACTGGCCAATCAAAGATGCTGGCCTCTCTTGCAGCAACAACACACACAATCAGGTTGCTCAATATGAACTTAGAGTCTAAAGGTGACGGGTGCTCTGCAGAGGTCGAGTGGGTGTTGAGTAAAACAAAAATGAGTGAAACTCTGAGCCAGAAGAAAATAATGTCGTTATGAGCCCTTTCACTTTTCTTCAAGGGCCTCAGTTTCATCACAAGAGCACTTTGTCCTCTGGCACAGGCATCACATGCACACACACAAACTTGCACGCACACCCATGCATATCTATATACCCACGAGTGCCTACACAAGTCATCATATAGGGGAAAATAAAAGAATGACCTCACAAGCACGCGGATAATGGGAGCTTTTTGGGCACATCCTCTAGGCACACCAAATACTTCCACGCCAAAACAGAACAGGGTATTTTAGTTACGTGTACACTTACAACACACAGTACACACACAGCTATAAATGCATTGCACGTGCTTGCTTTCATGTTTGTATGCATGTGTGCGCGCGTGCAGAGAGGTGACAGCAGATGCAAACCTAGCTCTGAAGCCCATACTATCCATCACTGTCATCATATGCATACAGAAAAGCAAGGAAAGGGAAAAATAAAAAGAATGATTGGGCATTAACACATCTACTTACAGGAGCTTTTAATGCTGAGCCAGTTGCACACAACATAAATGGAGGTCAAGAGCACGCGGGGCTTGATGTCTGCGTGACTAGAATATACAGAGTGTACAGGGCCTTGACCTTTGACCTCTTAACCCTTCTTAGGAGCTAGCAAGCTGACTAAAATGCAGATATTTATGGCTGCAGCACAAAAATACATGCTGTAAAACTCTGTGGGAACACAGAGCACCAGTACTGCTGCAGATATGAAACAGTTGGTCTGTAAGCACCTTCCTAAAGGTCACGTCATTAAAACTTAATGACACACGGTCCATGACTTCTAATGCCCTTCCTCTACTCAGATGTAGACGATTGGGATGACTGTTACCGGTTCACTAGCAGCTCCTGCCAAAGATTTTTGTTAGGGCAAAGCTAATGCTGTGTTCTTGGTTAACCATACTTTCAAAAAAGGTTAGCCCCGCTGAGATCAAGAACATTTTTCAAGGGAGACCTGCCAAGCAAATAGCACTGAGACAGACAGACAGGTTGCAGATAAACAACAAAGTCAGAACACAGTCAAAGCCACATATATAAAAAGAGGTAAAAGTAAAAAACAAATAATAGTATAGAAAGTTTGTTGTAAGAGCTCCAGCAGAGAAACCAGCAGATTCATGGCGTCAAACCCATTTTGATCTTGACAAAACAAGGCAAAGAAAATATAGTCCTTGCATATGCCTTCCAAGGCCAGAGTGTGCACACATTTCCCACAATATACAGATATGCACGGGAGCACATGCATGACAGAAACACACACACAAACATCCAACACACACTGAGAGCCGCACAGGTTGGCAGTTAGTGGCATATCAGTTGCTGCTATGATCAAGTATCAGACCTCCCACCTCTGCCATGATGACAAGTGTGTGTCTTCAACACGCACACACACACACACACACACACACACAAACCTGTATCAAGTGCAGGATCTGCTCGTATATCTATAACCCCCCCCCTTCACCTTAGTCCCCCACATAGTCACCTCTTACCACGGGCAACCTGTCAGTGTTTCACATACACAAAGAAATTTACAAGAACACCAACGCACACACAAACCCATGCGCACGCATAGATGCACGCTCATGCAAACAACTCGTCATACTATCACTCAAACTCACACACACAAACACACAGAGGCAGTGGAGGGTGGCCAGTGCAATCAGCGCCTCTGTCCTTGAGCGGAGTGAGGAATGCCAGGGAGCCACTTCATCGCAGAGGCAGCTCACACACAAACACACACGCATGTACACAGACTCATGACATGCACAGACAAAGCAATAAACTACAGCTTTTACAGGTCCATGCTTTAACACATGCACACACATGTGTGGTATATTAGAAAAGCTGAAATGTCATGTTCAACACAGACATGGTTAGAAGTCAAATTTGTATTTTGTGTGTCTGTGAATCACCTTAATATTCTCCTCCAATTCTGTAACATTTTAGTTTGTTTCCTGTCAGAGATGAGGAATGGTGCTGAACCTCTCATTCTTTCTGTAGCCCTTTCCCCTTTTCTCTCTCAATTTCCCTCTTCTTCTATGTCTTCATCTTTTACACTCATTTTTCAATTAAACTGAAGAGATGCTTCATATTCTCTCTTGATCCTTCTTTCCCTCATTTTATTATTATCTTATTTTGTATTTGAAGCTTTTTTGTCATCGTTTTCTGCTATAATATAATTTCAGATGTTGCTTTTAGCTTAGTGTTAGGTCTTTAAAATAACATGTTTGATTTGAAAAAAAACATGCACACCTTATTTTACTTTCTGACAAGAGGGTCATTTTTAATGTCTTTGTCATTTCTACAATTTAGCGCTGAAATTAGTTTGCAATTTCAGTCTGTACTTGCAAGACAATGTCGTTAGAGCAGGTCCACACTATTTCCACATCACATATGCTGGTTAGCCAAATGTGAGGAGGGCCTAAAGGTCTAGTCCATTATAACCAGCTGTACTCCTCCGGAAGTTCCAGTCCAACACACTGAAACTGCTGTGTTTCAGCCCAATTTAAATGTCACTGAACACTAAAAAAAAAACACAGGAGTGGTGTTCGTACTAAACACGATAGAAATAGATTTGTTTTTTCAAACATTTTCTCAAAATGGCTGACTTTCCTAGTGACAGTTTCTGTTCTAAAGTTCCCCGAATCTAAAGGCGCTTTTATAGCTGCAGCGGCAAGAAAGGACCCATTTCACTAATCTCACAGATGGTTAAATGTTTGAGATTTGCCTCTAAAACACAACAACGGTCTGTCCTAACACACACTTGCATGCATACACCCAAACACACACACTAATAAAAGAGAGCTTAAAATGTTCCCAATCAAACAAACGTCTGAAAACAAGAAATCACAAGCTGACATCCGAAAAGTGGGGAGGGGAGGAGAGGAGAGGAGCAATCAAAGGAAGAAAAGAAAGGGGTAAGGAAAAGGAGACAGATAAGGAGAATAATGAGGATATGTAGGAGGGGAAATGGCTAAAGGAGAAAAGAGGATATAAGACTAAAAGAAGGGGAGAAAAGTAGGGGAGAAGAGGAGAGACAAGGATGGAGGAAAACATGGCGAGGAAGACAGGTGGAGATGAGCAGAAAGAAGAAGAGACAAAGAGAAAGGAGATGGAACAAGAGAAGGAAATATGGACACTCACACAAACACACACAACAAATCAAACACTTAACACAATGCAGTAACTTCTGGAGTAACAAGAATCACAGCATATGAGACGTCTTACAGTGAACTGTACGTGTGTGTGTGTGTGTGTGTGTGTGTGTTTGTATGGTCTCCTCGCTGGACTGCAAAGCACGTGACGGAGAGACTCATGCAGCAGCAGAGCCATATTAGGTAGAAAAGACAGAGAGAAACAAAGACAGAGAGACACAGACTCTGTACTACAACCTTTGACCTCCTGGTTTATCTCTGAATACATTACAGTTCTGCAAAAAAAGTGAACCTGCTTCTGAGAGGTGTGTCTGTGCGCGTGTGTGCACGTGTTTGTGTGAGAGTGTCACTGCAGCTGTGCCAAGTACAAAAACCAGAATAAGTGTGTGTGTGTGCGTGTTTGTAAGTGTGTGTTAATCATCAGATGTGAAGCCGCGCGGGCTTTGAACTTCCCAGCTGTCCCATCAAAAGATCTGCTTCCTCTCTACATCACACACACACTACATGCACTTTTATTTTACCATTATGTTCTGGCTGCCTCACAAAAACACACTGAAAAAGAACACACACACATACACACACACATTAAGACAGAACATGCTAAATGCTGTATGTATACAAAGAGCTTCTGAGCGCGCACACACACAGAAACAAAAATAAAGTCCTCTTTATTTTGTCATCATGGCTTGGTTTGTCCACACAAACAACATAGATAATTTATTGATTATGAGAAGAGGTAAACCTTACATTTAAGGGTCTAGAACCAGTGAAAAATTGGAATTTTTGGTTAATAAATGACTTTAATGATTACTTAATTATCATTCTTGCTTGATCATTCATTTAATTTTCACTCATATTCAAATGTCAGAAAAATCTGTTCAAAGAGCCTAAAAAGAAAAATATCTGCATTCTGTTTTTCTCTTCTCTCTCTCATGTAGCAGCTGCTTTGGTAAATGTCCCTCGCTGTCACCTTATCTGCAGCAAATCTTTCACCTGGCAGGCTGGAACTGGCCTTCACACACGCACGCATGCACGCGCACACAAACACTCACACTCAGACAAAGCTCAGGTAGCTGGTTAGCTCGAAAAATGTCGCAGTAAATAACACACAGGGTGGGATAGACAGCTGATGTGAGACCTTGTGTGTTAGTGCTGTGTGTGTGTGTGTGTGTGTGTGTGTGTGCGCGCGCGGCCATATTTATAGTGGCAGAACGACCTTCACAACACCACCTCATTCTATTACTATCACCCTCATTCTTTTATACACACACGCGCACAAAACCAACGCAAGTGCATGTCATGATGTGTGTGTGTGTGTGTGTGTGTACGTGTGTGTGTGCGTAAGCAACAGCTTAGGTTCAAAGGAAAATCAGGTACATATTTAACTTTATAAAGCAGACTTGTCCAACCAGGAACAATGTTTCAACTCTCCAGTATCTATCTGTCACAAACACACACACTCACACTTCTAAACCCCCCCCCCCCCTTCTCTCTAGGACTCTAGGAAACACACTCCAAGAAATAGGGGATAAATTATGGAAGTACACACTGTCACTCTGTGAATGTGCAAATTTGTGGGTGTTTGACGAGCTGTAAAGTGTGCAAGCGTGTGTGTGTGTGTGTGTGTGTGTGTGTGTGTGTGTGTAGGATGTTCTTATGCAAGCGTTAGTCATCTTAGCAGTCTTGACATTTCTTTCCATTTGACAGGAAACAGGCACATTTGCTTCCAGTCAATCATCAACCGAGCAGGATAACTATACAACCTCATACAGTAGTCATTTATTACTACAATCCTACTAAGAGAATGCTGTATTTTCATGTCATACAGTGCAGCAAAAATGAGACTGACCCATTATTACTAGAAAATATTCACTCACATACCTGTCCTAGGGTAGTAATCCCTCTAGGATTTAAGATTCGAGGTACAGGATTGTTATTGCACTTTTACCTTGATGGCAGCTCAAGCCGTGTTACCAATGGTAACCCTCCTGACAGCAACATACAATGGCTTTTGTCTCTTTGACAAGCTGTGTCTGACTTTATCACCAGATCCAATGGAAAATTGGTTTCTTACTGTCAAAATAATTAAATCAATAAATCTTTTGGTTTGTGATGCTTAGTGATGTCCACCTGCAGGTTGCACATGTCCAAGACCTGTGAGCATTTAAGCTTAGGGCTGATTTTCCTTAGATTGTCCTTCCTTAGAACGTTGGAGATAAAAGTAGACTACGAAAAAAGCTACTCATGCAGTATACATAATTTTGTTTAGCAGAAATATCTTTTGTCTTCTTTTCTATCCTGTTAATCTCGTGACCCCTCAGATTTTCCTTTGGATGACAAGCAGGCTGAAAAACCTGAGACATCAGTTGATCCATTAAGAGGACATTATAAAGAAAAGTGAACAGCCTGATAAAGTACATTTGTTTCACATATAGGGTACTGTTAAATATTCATTTGGATCATTTGATTATTTTATTTAGATTTTCACTTAGTCTTCTGCTGTACACCTCTGCATCCAGACACTTAAGCAAAGTTGTGGGGCAGCATCAGAGCATCCCTGCACACAGCAAACTGTTGGTTTGTCAGGACAGATGAAATTTTGTATTGGCGGTGTGTCTTCCTGTTGCGCTGGTGGCCACAATACAAGAACACATCCAGAATGCTAGGAAGCACAGAAAGCTCTAGAAAGCTTTTCTCTGCTGGTTTCCAAGGTGTTCGGCTCCTCATTCAGCTGCTGGCAACAGGGCTAATGAACCGGACCGAGGCTGCTATTCTCATGAGACCAAGACGTAAACACATACCCCTACACACACACACACACACACACATACACACACAGGGTGATCATTCAGTCTTCCTAGTAGGCGGTCCACTATATTACCAGACAATATAGCAGTAACACCAACCAAACACACATAAAAGCCACAAACGAGAGAAGGCAGACCTGGCTCTGACCTGAGTATCAAATAGCATTACCCTGTGTTCCGGCACAGGGCCAGACTGGCGCTAAACAAGGCCTTCCAACTAGCATGGTTTGTACTGCAGGATCAATAGGGACCAACCAAGGCTCACTCAATTAACTAAATTTAAATGGAGATGCAGCCAAGACTATACTGCAGCGTCACACCGGACTGACCAAGATGTACTCAGTGGCCTGTGCTGCGATGGTGTCTCACGACGAAACATAGCTATATGATGCTTAGTTGTTGGTATTAACATCAACTGCAGAGGTATAAAGTACCAGCCAACACATGCTCATTAGCCTGCTTTGCTCTGCAGGGCACGACAACGCTTTGCAGGACTGTTCTTCACCCTGCTGCCCACTATAATGGCCAGAAAGGGCTTTCCTGGGCTTACTAATTAGCCTAGCAGGAGAAACCAGGGCCATAAATGGCTACTTTTCAGCCAGGACGTCTACTAGAGGTTGAAATGTAGCTTTTCTAAGGCTTACTGATTAGCTTGCTTTCCACTCATTGCCACAAACTCAGTTATACAATCCTAAGTTATTTATTCTCCATTTTTGTTAGTCCTTAAAACGATAACTTTGGTACTTATCTGTGTGATGAAAACTTAATTTTTCACCCGAATATAATGTGAGCGCACCAGCTGAATAAGCTTCAATTCCTAGAAAGGCGATTAAACAAATCTACATGTAGCTGAAAGCAGGAAGATCAAAGGTCAGAGGTCTTTCCCTCTCTATTTTTCAAAATCATACTTTATCTCAGAGTAGACTGCCTAAATAATGTTATATTTACTTCACTATCTCTCTCACCCACTCTCCTCACCTGTCTGCCTCTTTTGACTACTTTCTCTATTCCTCCCCCAGTTGTCTTCCTCCTGAAATCACCTGCAGAGGAATCGATAAGCTATCAGACCATGAAGACTCCCAGACTTTCTCTCTCTGTATTTCATGCTGTGTCAACTGGCTCTCAGTCTGCCTCTGACAGTGTTTGTGCCCCTCATCCTGTCGATGTGGGAGTGTGTGCGTAAGTGTGTGCTGTCAAACTAAATCCCAGATTTGATTGACAAAACATCCATCAGTCACTTATGGCAACTTGTACGTGTCACTGTATCTGTGTGTGTGTGTGTGTGTGTGTGTGTGTGTGTGTGTTTGGAGCTGTCTATAACTAACTAGACAGCTCCAAATACTGGTAAAAAGATATTAAAGTAAAATGCAGTGAGAGAGAGAGAGCAATGCTCAAAGAGAACGAAAGCAAATCAGACAGAGAGAAAAGAGTGAAAGGAATGAATACAGTAAATGGAGAGGAGGAGTGAAAAGAGGGGGAGAGAGAGACATTGCCAAAGAGCAAATGGGAGAGGGATTAAATGAAAAGTGAAAAGAGTGAGAGAAATAAAGAGAAGGAGAGAGTTGAAACGAGGTCAGGCGCTGCTGAGAAAAGCACAAAGCAGAGCAGAGCTGAGGGAAAAGCACAAAGCAGGAGAGAGAAACACAGGAGGTTTGTGTGTGTGTAGTAAAAGGGAGATACTGAAAGGTGTGTGGTGACAGCAAAGAGAAGTGTGAAGGGCTAGACAGACCGAGAAAGGCTTGGGGCTTGAACACTCTGCACACAACACGTACACACAAAGACACAAACGACACACAAAGTGCTGCTGTGATTGGAAGGTGGGTTTCTGAATGCAGCATAATGTGTCTGTAACCAACAGTGACCAGCGACATGATTAACCAGTGACTTACTAGCTGACACATTAAGGAAGTATCAGGCAACGACAACCAATAGCACAGCTACTGATGAGGTTGTTGTAGCCAATGTTCATTGTTCTTACATTCATTTTTTTCAGCTTTTAAACAATGATATGTCCTCACATCAGATATGTTTGTTAAAATTGTATAGGAACACAGTTTGATTACTTGAACTACCCGCAGTACATCTGCTTAATGCTGGATCAATACTTTCACTGGTGAAAGTGACCTAACTATAGGTTAGGGCTTCTAGATCAATAATCATAATCATGATGGTGCTGGTCAATGTTGAGATCATGAATATTTAATATTTTATGATTACTCATTGACTTTATTGAACTTTGAACTTCGCAAATGACTTATTTAAGTTAAATTATCCTTTATTGATCCCCATTAGGTAATTCGTTCTCTGCATTTAACCCATCCTAAGATGGGTGATTTATAACTTATTTTCATAATAATTGGTAGCCAAAATCACAATCAAAAAAACAAAATTCGATTAATCACCCAGCCCTTCTATAGGTTACACTGACTAAACAAAAATAAACTTACAAACACAACACCAAGCAGACCATCATGCATTTATTATATCCAGCCATGGAGTTGTTGGGGTCAGAAGCCTGTCCCAGATCACATTGGGTGAAAGGCCCTGCCTTACAATAAAACATCAAAGGGCAATTTATGGAGATTATGCCTATTATGACTATGCAGTAGAAGTATTAATGGTGTGGTGTGGTGAGGTAACTAAAATCTGTCCGTAGCATAAAAAAATGTCATGAATTGAAAGCTGGTATTGTAAGCTTGGTCAGATTTTCCGTCTTATTTTCATTATTCTTTAATCATTGTTTCCTAGTTTTGCTTAATTTAGGTTGTAATGTATTTAAGCCAACTTCTCTTATGGCTGCTGAAGTTCCAAAGTCCCAAAATGTTTATATTCCTCAGAGTAGGGTGGAGGAAAGAAGTGTTGTTTCCTTATCAGTGCAGAAGCTCAAATCAAAATTTTCTAGATTTTCTAACAGTAACCTTACGCAGCTGGTGTGGTAAAGCTGCAGAAACAACACCACGGTGAGCACATCCACAGCTGCATTTGTCATAATCTCTGGCTATAATAACTTCAGAAATGTCCCAAACAAAATAATCACTAAATGCAACATCTGCAGTATCAAAATAAAAGATGTTGGATTGAACGCATCAAACTTTATCAGGCACCTGAAAACGCATCCAGATAGGTGAGTCACCTGGACTGTTGGGAAACATGTTTAACTCAGAATTAGCTATCTAACGTTAGCTTGCTATGGCTTTGTAGCTAAGTGAGATTAACTATTTAGACTTTGCTTTAGAGTTTCGCTGAATATTTTAAAATATGAGTGTTGTAAAGATGCTTTTGCTTGACACACTTTTCCAAATGCTGGCTTTGAAATGAATATATAAATGGTCGGGTAACATAATCTTCCACGTTACATAAAACCGAGAGAAAAACTGTGTTCATTATTAACGTCGGCAACAGGCAGATTACAGGTTTATTGTCTACCACGTAACATTACAGGCTTATTAGGTTACCATTACACTGGGTTTGAGAGGCCAGAGAGATGTGTTAATTTACAGTATTTTATACAGTGTCATTAGTTGGAGACCCAGTGTAATTATACAGTACAGTTAAAGGCCTACTCTGTTTTTGAAAAATAGCTTAAAGTTATTACCGCATACCAATTGATTGGCCTGTCCATTTTTTAGCCAATACTTGGTCTATACTGTAGATGTATGTTCATGTTACAAGGCAAAATTCAGTTAACTTTAAGGAAAGCCTTCATTTATCCACATAAACACATACAATAACCACTTAAAAACAAACGCCTCTGACACACACACAGCCTATAAAACATGCCTGCAGTTGCACACATGTTCAAACACATACAAACACACACACACCATGAAAGAATTTGGCGTGGTATTTATATTGCACCAAAGTAGTGAAGTTTGTCCTGTCAACAGCACCCCCACCTCGGTGTGTAAGAGGGAAACTATGAACAGGAAAGGGGGAGCAGAAACAAACTACACACTACAGCATGGGTGTGTCAATATTTTCGAGGTGCAATCATCAAGAGGCAGCTCCTTTTTAATCCGTTGATAGCGATGAGATATTCACTGGCTACAGACGGACAGAATTAGGATGTGAAATAGACAACACACAATAATAATAAGTTACAGTTCATCTGAAATCATTTCCTCATTAACCTCAACCTGATTCTCCCTTCAGACAGGTGTCAATTGTGTAATTACAGCAATTAATACAAATTATTAGATCAATCTGTGCAGCATCTGACAGCGCTTCAGATCAACAGACTGCAGGTGAATTTTGACAATTATAGCGCATTCTCACATGAAATTATGAACATTTTACAAAAGCAGAAAACAAACACGAGTACGTTGAAAAATGCATGTTTTTGACAAAATCAACTGATTGCAATAATTAGAGAAAGGTTGCAATAAAAAAGAGGATCTGACTAAAGCTGTTCGATGATGCAAAATAACTACGGACATGGTGATTGTGACAGTGAAACATCTGCCACTGTAAAACAGTGATATTGGATTTTGCAATCAAATCCATACAGTGAACTATTGCTAGGGCTGGGTGGTAATTTATTAATTCACTGTTAATCTACTGGGTCTACTCTCTTCATGCATGGCACGAATGCTTATGTGTGTGTAGCTGTAAATATGTATGCCGGAAGCATTATGCATGTGGGTGTAGTGTGTTTTGTAATGCCATATCACTGTAGTACTGTGGTCACGCAAGCCTGAGCAGCCTTTGGAAGTAGGTCATTGAGAGAGAGAGAGAGAGAGAGAGAAAGAGATGAATGACAGAGAAAAAAAATCATGACGGTATATAAAGTGGAAGAAGAAATAAGAACACATGCAGAAGCAGAAGGGAGAAATGATAGTGGAAAGTTACCAGTGAGAAACTAGCAGGATTTTACTGGGAACATGTATACACATGCCATATATGGCATGAATGCTGACGTGTGCAGTAAAAATGCATGTGGCAATGTGTTTGTATATGCATCCCAAAGGACACTGATGCCCTGACTCACTTGTGACTCACTCTCACTTCTCCCATATGCAACACACACGACTCACAAACTCAAACACAACACACTAAGGGTGCTCCAGTCGATCGGTCACCGATCGTAATCGGCCGATAATGGCGGTGGTCACTAAAAAGGCCAATCAGGAAAGCCGATCAGATGATGCGATACTGGCCAGACAAATTTTCAAAAATGGTTTCACTACCCGGTCCGAGCAGTTTTCAAAGCTAGCTAGCACCAAAATCCTCTTCAGACAGGAAGCGATTTATACGCCAAGTTAATCATTTACGATCAATCAATCAGCAGACTGCCATTCTCTCTCCTTTTGATGTGTTTCCACCTCCCGTCCAGATTAAAACGGTGAATCCGTGGGCAAAAACAGAAGGCTTTATAAAGTCCAGACACTCACATTTGGCTTTCTGATTTGCTCTCATCAGTCAGGTTTAGTTTTATTAAAATATTTTGTACTGTGTAAATAACACTTGTAGGCTACTGTGCATGGCGCCGTGTATACTTTGCAACGACTCCAAGTCTGTTTTCCGCCGTCACAGTCTCTTTGTACTCCCGTGTTACTTTCAGAAACAGTTCCACTTCGTTGTTGGTCAATGCAAAAAAATATTCCTCTGTGGTTCTTCGTCTGTATTACTTTCTTCTTTCGCCTAATCTTCTGCAACACACGAAGTAGACCATCTGCTTCATGTTTACACCGGCACGGGCATGCCCAATGTACGTGAACGGTCACTAGATGCGTTTTCAGTCGTTTTAATATGGACGGAGATCAACTCTGATACGCAGCTAAAACGCTGCTGTGGACAGAGAAGATTGTATTCGTTATAAAACTGTTTAAAAACTGCAGTAGTGTGGATGTAGCCTCACATTACCCCACTCCTCTCTCTACTCCTCTCATGTCAACCCTCCCGTTTCACTGTAAATCCCCTGTATCTTTAACCTTTATAAAATCAAATAAAAACCTACTGGCCGTATTTAAAGTGTTTGCTACTCTCTTCTCTGGGAAAGCTGGTGGCAGTAGGCCTATGTAAAAGATTTAGACTGTGCTTCAAGGATTTAATAAATGAATACCCACTGAAATAATATTAGGCTTATACTAGTGGTAAACCATGGGAAATTATAATGAACATACCTATAAGTAATACTACCAATACACAAAAAATATTGTGGACTTAACATTATAGTTTTATTTATTTAAATTTCCCTTATTTTCAAATCTCATTGATGACAGTTTTGACTCGGCCCAAAAAATCCTGATCGGAGCACCTCTACAGCACACACACACACACACACACACACACACACCTTTAAACTTTCCATTACTAAGCCCTGTGGAGCAGCCTGACTCCATCACTGTAAGCCAATTCCACCCTAATGTGTTTATCATTATGAATTATCAGTGAAATTACATCACATTATCAGGAGAATATATCACAATATCGGGTTATTACATTTTGGACTCCCACAGAAAGGCAATTTATTAAGTTCTGATGAGTTATTGCATTAGTCGGCAGTTACTAAGTTACTGCAAGGCTTGTAATTGGTAATTTACTTTCTTTTATTTTGTAGGCTGAGATGGAATCAGGGTTGGTGGTTCTAGCTGTGATTGAGTGCTATAACTACCTAAACCCACATGGAGATATTCTAGTAATTATGACTTTGAACCAGAGGTCACACACAGGTCAAATGTGTGTGATGCGACAGTGACGAGTGCGATCTGTGCCAAGAAACCTATTTATAAACACACATTTGCTGCTGTAGCACACACATCCGCACACACAAACACATTAATGCGCCTTTTATCTGAGGAAGCAACAACATCTAAAAATAACAACAAATGGTTTTTAAAGTGGAGTAATAGAAGAGGAGAGATTCTAGTGTGCGTTACTGCATTGAACCCTATCAAATAACACTGCACTGAATGTGATTGGCTGTGTTTCTAGATAAGTGCAGCCAGCTTAGTGAGTGTGTGTGTTTGTGTTAATGTGCATGTTCACACCAGTCTGTGCTTGCCTTCCCCTGGCACCTGGTTGCCACGACTGTATGCCATCCTGGCATCTTTGTTTGTCTGTGCGTGTCCTCTGACACGATGCCATGGAAATTTCCTTTGGTAAATGGTAAATGCTGTACTTGTATAGAGCTTTTCTAGTATTCCGACCACTCAAAGCGCTTTATACTATGTCACATTTACGCACATTCATACATTAATGGCAGAAGTTACCATGTAAGGTGCCAATTACTCATAAGAAAGAAACTCACACACTGATGGCAACAGCCATTTGGGCTTCAGTATGTTGCCCAAGGACACTTCCACATGCGGGCCAGCTGGGGAGAAATAACTTTTTCCACTACTACTACTACTACTACTACTACTACTACCACTTCCACTGATGCTGCTATTTGCAGTACTGCTGCCATCACTGCTTTTAATTAGTAATTAGTAATATTTTTAGCATTATTACTACTAACGCATCAATGGCATTACTACTACAAGTTTCACAATTTCTCCTACTGATACAACTGCATCTGTAACTGCTGCTACAACAAGCTCTGCCACCGCATTAACTCTCACTACTGTCATGTGTACTACTTCTAGTCTAGTCAGTGTATTAACAAGCTCGCATTCTTCCCTTTGCAATACTTTATTAAGCCCAGCATGAGAAACTATGCATTACCCATGAACGTACTTGGTAATCCCTAACCTTGTGCAGCATGAGTCATAATCACATACAATAATCCTGCTGGATCAGTGGATATTGGGAGGGGAAAGAAATACAGGTATATACATTTTGGTTGGCAGACTACCAGCATGCATGCGTGTGTGTCACCTCTTCGGTCCAGCAGACTATAGTGTTGGTGTCAGAGCAGTGATGATGTGTTTGTGCAGTTGGGTGTTTGCCCATCCACAATCCAGACATCTTTACAACTCGATCTGTCTGGCGGCTAAGTCGGGGCGATCCCCAGCCAAAACACTGGCAAAACGTCAAGGAGAGAGAGAGAGAGACCTACATTGTGGGAGCCCAAACCAATATCAGAGCAGCATTTACACCTCCAGCCCCCAAACAACTCTTATTCATCTCCCATGTTTTGTCCCATGAGTTGCGCAGCGTCAAAGTCTCAATTTTAACAACAGCAGAAAATGTCAAAGTCCAATATTTTAACTGTAGTAGACAATGAACAAGCCACACTTTTTACAGCTGTGGACAACAATAAAAACATATTGGTTAACCTTTAATGTACACCCGGTTTTAAAAGAAATAAATATGTCCACTATTCTAGTCATAAGCATCATAAAATATCCACTTTTTGCAGTATCATTCATCCCTTGATACACAATTTGAAAAATTACAAATTTCTTTTTTTTTTTGTCACATTCCATTAGCAGAAATATAGTTGTATAATTCCCTTTACAACACAGTAGTTCACTTCCATTTTACAATGTGCAATCCCCAGATTCCCAACATCCAATCCATCCACTTCAATGCCTCAAATGCCACTTCTTGTACAGATGTGGAGAGATTACTAACATCAGGCTCTGTATGAAGAACTCTCAAGATACAGAGCCCTGAGTATGCTCTTTCTGCTTTCAAATAAGCCATTTCCCTTGTGGCTGCCCCTGGTATAAATTAGGTAAAAGAGGAGGAGACCTTTACAGAAACAGGGCAACCAGCTAGCTCCGCAACTTCTGGCCCTCTACATACATCCCTACAAATTCCTGAGCTGCTGGGTGAGAATGGATTCCCTCTCCTTCAACCTCTTCCCTTCTCCTTCAGGTCTTGTACAAAGCTGCCGCGTGTGTGTGACCGCTCCGTGTGCGAAGAATGACAAGCAGCCTCATGCTCATGTTGACGCTATAAATACACGAACAGGTTCCCTGTGACGACTACAAATTGCCAGTAAAGGTTAGCTAAGGACAGCTGGCATCCATACACACACACACATACACACACACACTTGCACATATATACAACATGATGTAACATGTGTGCTTGGATGTGAGGAGGAATTGTATGCACGCATCAGTTTTAAAGCGAAAATGCGACATGTATACGAACACTCATCCTGTGCTTCTACATTTCATCCTTCATGCTTAGAAGAACAGATTGTCTTAACACGACACAAGGCCACTTTATTGTTCACCTGAAGCAAAAACAAAGACAAACACAATACAATAAAATGTGTTTTTGTGTGCCCCTGGTATTGAGCCATGGACCACAATAGGAAAAAAGTGTTTGGTTAAAACCCCAAAAGCAAGCACATTCATTTATTCAAATGACATGGGCAAGATGAACCTGCTCCCCACCAGTGAGCTGCAAAGGTTAAATGGTATGTAAATGATGATTTAACAGTAAATAACCAAAATGATCTATTCCCTGTGGTCTGCTGAGTGTCTGAATGTGGCATAAAGATAAGAACCATAAAAAAAAGAGAAGGAAAGAAGGAAGAAAATGTGATGAGAACTGAACAGTGAATCACAGCTCTGACTGTAAAGTATATAATCTGTATTAAAACCACAGGCTGGAAAGAGAGAGAGAGAAAAAAGAGATGGAGAAGAAATTTACATCCTCACATCCCACTCCGGTTTGAGTCACAGCAAGAACGGCAAAAACCTGGAACACAACGGCAAACCAAATAGATTGTTGTATAAATTAAGACGGCAGATGATGAATACCTAATAAGACTCTCGCTCACTGGTGTCCCCTTTTGCTGTTGTTTTTTTTCCATCTTCTTTCTCCCACCATATCTGATCTCTCTGCCTAGCACTGTAATACACGCAATGAAGCCACTGTGCATGTTGGACACTTTGCACGGTTGAGTGCTGTTCTGCTCCACCTCAGGGGAAGAACTGCTTGGAAAATCCTGCAGTGTGAATGCAAGCTGGGTTTAGAGATTCTGCAGCAGTTCTCAGTCTATAAAGACCTGCCCTGTCCATGTCCTGATCTGAGAGCAGTTTCTTTTGCTGACACTGTGACCTCTGACTCTTTCGGTTCCCTTGTGCTGTAGGCATTCATTTCACTGCGTTACTCTGGAGAGACAGATTAGTCTAAAATGTCAAATTTAATATTAAAAAATTGTAAAGTAACTGATAAATCATAAGCTACTTCATTTCATATTTACTATCACACATTTTCACTACTATAAAAATTAGGCTTAGTAGGTTCTGTGATGGAAACCAGGCTGCAGAATAAGACTCTTTGTAGGTCCAAATTAGGCTCAAGAGAAACAAAGCTGAGGTGTAGCCTGATATAGCCTTGCTAGTGGAAACTATTCTAATTAAGAAGAATTATAAAGGTGTGTTGTGTCCTAAACTCTGCTGCTACAGTAAGCCTTTGCTAGACCTGTTTATCCCTGTGTTAGAAGGCAGGCTAACGGTTAGCGCTGTCACAGCCTTACTGTTTTGTTTAGGGAAGACCAAAGATAAAACCAATTAAAAGAGAAACAGTAAATGACAAATTATCACGATGGACGTCAGTGGCTGGTTCGTAGCGATAACGTTCCACAATCGGTAGCAAACACTTAATGAATCTGGGTGATATCTTTAGTCGCTCTCTATCCTGTGTGAGCTGCACAATTAATCACATTAAATTTGCAATTTGGATTCATATCTTTATGCAATCTCAATGAAATCAATTCTACAATATTTGCATCAGCAGGGATAACTGATGCATGGAATCAAGAGCTTTTAATTACTTCTGAGTGACGTCAACAAATAGATCCACAGTTTGGAAAATAACATGGTACTCTCTTTTGTTTGGAGCTTTTTATATTGCAAGAATATTATGCAGATCGGGGGGACATATTTTGTGAGCATACAACCACCTGATATTTCAGGTGATGATGAATCTAAAAAGATTAGGAAAACCAACTGACTGCGCTAATGACATCAGCCTTATGCATTACATGAGCACACCAGAAAAGATCTCATAGGAACAACATTACAGAGGCACTATTTTATTGGCTTCCTCTAAGCACAGTGAGATATTTGTAATCTCAAATCTGAGTCTCAATCATGATTCTTCTTGCAGCCCTAATGTGAGTATATAGCCTGTGATGCCAGGCAGGCCTGAGTGAGCAGCTGACGAATCTCCACGCAATTAATTATTGAGAGACCCCTCACCTCGCCTCTGGTAGCATGTTTGCCATCAACAGCACACTCCAACATATAACACACAGAAACATACAGACACGCAGTTTATGATCTTTGCTTACAGGCAGACACACTCGGTCGCCCTGTGGGGGGGTCAGCGTCTAAGCCGGATGCCTGATAAACCTCAGAGGGATTTGGGAGGAAGCAGCCATATTCCCAGCGCCCACTGTGACGCACACACACACGAGGAGGATCAACCACACATAAACACAAATGAACAGTTAACTACACGTGAACACACACACACAAATATATCTACTAGGCATCTTGTTGCAGCATCACAGTAATCACCAGCGAACAGCCAGGCTCCCACAACATTGAGTTAAGAAACATTACCCAGAACAGTCAATTCTAGCGGCAATCACAGAGCGAAGCTGTATCTGTTTCATCAACTGAACACTTTGCCATTCATCTTAGCACAGAGGAAATAGAAGACAAAACATGAATGCTGTAAATCTAACACCGCTGGCCACTATCAGAAGACCATGCTCTTCCCTACACTTTCCTATCTTACTCTCTCATATTATGGACAAGGGAACGCATTGACACAATCTACTGACACAATGCCTTGACCCCCCGAACTTTGAGCTGCTCACTGTTGGTTGCAGTAATTGTGATTTATAGTATTCTCTCAGATACATCCCTGAAGTATCAATGCTGTAATTTCAAAATGTAACCACAGTAAAAGCTTATATGTGCATGTTAGCACATTTTCACACGTATAGTGTACAAACTATTGTAAGTGTATGCATGTGTGTATGTGCAAGGGATGCTCATGAGCTCAAGTGTGTGTGTGTGTGTGTGTGTGTGTGTGTGTCCAGTACACAGTAACAGAAGGGACAGGTGAGTCACTGCAAGGCTGCAAGCTGAACACATTGCACTGCAGCACTGCACATCACGACTCAGACAGACATTAAAGAAACAGAGAAAGATAATAACACAAAATTGGGGATAAAACGGGGAGCGGCAGACAAAAAACAGAGAAAAAAACTAAAAACTGACGACATTTCGAAAAGCAAAAATCAGCGGAAAGAGAAAGAAACAGTTAAAGAGAATTTGTCTTTCTGTCCCTGGCACGGTGCAAATCCCAGTCACTGCCAATAACACTTGTATCCATCACTCTCGGGTGGAACTTCAAAGCCTTGTTATTTATACACCTGTCCATCTGCCTACCTGGCTGTCTGGATCCTTCACTGCCCAATTTAAATTGGATTTATGGACATCAAGAAAGTGACACATCTACCTGCTCCCAGATTAAGTAAGGGTGGTTTATATCCGATGTCCAGCCATCTAGCTAAATGTAGTCAGAAAGGGGCCACGTGACTTCCGATACGAAATTGGATAAGATCATCTGATAGCCAAGGATGAGAGCTGACCGCCTGCTGTGTAGGAGTGCATGCATACACACACACACACATTATGGTTATATCCCTGGTTATTTCCTATAGTGCTGACTGACAGTTTGAGGCTCTATAGGGCTACACAGCATCACAGTAATGGCTTTAAGCTTTATTAAGTTTTCCATTTGGTACGTGTAGGCATCATTTCAGTGATGCAATTACTGTTTTAAGCACTTAAGGGCTGAGTTTTATCTTCATTAGTTTACTTGATCATAACATGTATCTTGGGTCACAGAGGAGGAAAACATGCAAGCAGTGAGCAATTTGTTGATGTCAGGGAACAATGTGTTCTTAGTAGTACTCACATCTTGTTAGTCCCTCAAGCAGGAACTGTTTTCTTCTTTGTGGTTTTTTGATCACACCCTCACAATTAAGTATGAATTTAATGGTGTGAATAGCTGCAGTTGAAAGTCATTACGTTTGAGTATAAAACATATTAATTCCATATTATTAATTCCACAAGATGTCAAAATCAGTCAACCATTTGGACTTTTTTTTAGATCCTGATAACATTTTTACAGTAGAACAGCGAAGCAGAATAACTTGGATGCACATAAAACATTTATGATCCCTGTGAGGAAACTGGTGCAGCTATTTTACTGGACCTCCAGCCTCAGAACGTCATTCTGATCTTAGGGGTAAATATGCAAATTTCAAATAGGAAGTGGGAGATGTGCTTGAATGTACATGCGACTTTCTCTTCAACAGCAAGGTTGCTCAGCTGCCACACTGGAGGTAGAGTATCTGACAAGCCACGGCTAATATTTTACTAGCATATTCCCTGTAGCTGGTTGTGTCCTGTTATAGCAGGATGTGGTGACTGACTTTAAGTCGGCCTGATCTTCCCAGACTCAATTCCCTGGATGGACCCAGACTTGCCAGTCAATGATTAACACTGAAATAGATCTGGCAGACCGACTTTACTCTAAAGCAACCTTTCAGTAAATTCAGTCATATAGCTGGAGATTTTTTAGTTTCTTTTAATCACGGAATATGAGCTTTATGTTTAGGGCTTTCAGGGGCCCCCGTGGCAGCTGTATTCGAGGTACCACTCAGAACACTGCCTATGATTATGCTACCATCAGACTTGACTGTCTCAAATTAATGAAGAAGATCTGTTTTCTAGATCTTCTGTTTATAAAGAAAAAGTGACAAAAAATTATTTGGGATTTATTTCACTAATAACCCATCTGATTGAATTTGTTTAGAAAATGACGTATCCGACTTGTAGGCAAGTAGTGTCAGCTCCACACAGACATGAACATCTTTGCTCAGTGAGGCTGCTGGCTGGTTACTGGCTAAATCGCCAATAAACACATTATTTACATTGGAATGAATTATCTCAGCAAGTTGCAATGCAGCATTGTGAAACTACAGTATACTCTTTGCTACTTAAATTCATATAAAATCATATTTGGTATCAGTAGTATAAGTTGCACAAACCAGACACTAATGACGTGCTATAATGAAAACCACATATTTGTTTTTAGAGCACAGTGTATTTAAACCAAAGAGTGAGGCATCGGTCAACCAATGAGACAACACATGAGCATGTGGTCAATGGTCCTGTACAAAGTTGTGATCACTTTGAAGGAGAATATATCCAAAACCAAAGACTGTTGTTAGAAAAACATCACATTCACCACCATCCCTTCCACTGAAGCACGTATAGCTCTTCAGATGATGTAAGTGCCTTGGTGGTTAAATTAACAAAAAAAATCGAGCTTTGATGCAAATACTGAGTGTTTTGTTACTGGCAAAGAGCAGAAAGAAATCAATTGTGCCACATGGTCAAGATGACCAGTACAGTCACTAGTAAGCAGCAGCCTTTCTTGTCATTTTTAGCTGATAAATGACATGGGAAGCTAACAATTCTTTGCTAATCAGGACCATTCTCATTTCCAAAAATGAGGTGCAAAGGTTCAAATTTTCATTGATTCCATGTGCAATAAGCAAATGCAATTCAAATATACCATAAACTGCTTCTGAAAAACAGGAAGAAAAAAAGAATGTGTTTTAATGAGAAAAAGACAGGAAGTGGAAGGGAGAGAAATTACAGCAAGCATGTGTACTGTATGTATGAATAGAGTGAGCGAGGGAGGTAGAGACTGTATGACAGAGAGAAGGGGGAGCAGTCACATGTTAGGAAGGGGAGGAGGTGGGGGGGACTGTCTGTCACTGTCTACGTCATCATGGGAACGCCTCCCTCCCTTCCTCCCTCCCTTCCTCCCTCCCTTCCTCCCTCCCTCCCTCCACTACAACTCACATGACTGCAGCAGCCCTGTTCTGTAACGCCAGTCACGAGGATAGAGTAGTATTACAATAACCGGCCGGCAGGGTAGAGCGGCATAGACACACACTGAAACAGAGACAGAGAGCGAGAGAGGGACCAAAAGAAAGCCACCAGCCTGCCCTAATAACCCTGAGTAAATATTAACATGTTAACACAGCATTGGTAGAATAGATAATCTTATCAGACTACACATGAAGAAAAAACTTAAGCAGTGATAAAATGTACAATTAGATTGTTTTCCGGTCCCTTTCCTGATCTTTCTCCCTCTGTATCACTCAAGGACTTTGGAGCAATCCAGCACGACAAGTCTGAGAAGAAAGAGCTGCAAAGATTTTACAGCAAAGATACTAGCATGCATGCTACTAAAAGCATGCATATGTTTTGTATTTAATGTTTACGTTTAAGTAGCACTGTCTGACAGTATCATACATTCTATATAATCCATCTCTTTGCCGAAGCTGTATGATGTTTACGCTCAGTGAAACATTCAAACCCGAGATTTTTATGGCAACGCCATGTCATCAAATTGAGATATTCTAGACGTCTTATTATTTCCCTTTAACATCACGTTTCCCCAGAATTCAGCCTGACATATTTGGTATCTTTGGAAACGTTGGGATCTTCTCCACTAGGTTTGAACAATGTTTGGCTGCACAGTGTGAGTTAGTAATAGCATTTAAGGCATATAAACACATTTATTAATTGAGAACAGACACATTGTAGGATCTTTGCGATTATCATATAAATATTACCATTGGGTATATTGTATTGTGGTGACTCCATGAGACATACCAATTTTAAAAGTATGATAAAGCCATTGTATAAACTCACAATAACTGTATCTGTTGAGTCCTACATGTATATAATAGGCATGTTATAGTTGAGTGATAGGACATAACATATGGATGTAGAATGTCAGTATCTAATTATATTGAACTGGATGTTACTAACATTTGTTGGCATAGTGTTAGCTCCTATATTAAGGAATGTTTGGTGTATTTCTTCTCCTTTACATCTTAGATATGTAGGCCTATGTGTTCTGTGGAAGCACCTCATTGCTGCACCTTATCAATAGCCCACAGTCTCCTTTGATCCAACCACACACTGAAGTGACCTGCTTCAGTGCCAATCAGGTGTGACAGACACCCCCTCCATGCACACAAACAAAAACACATCACCCACCCCCATGGCACCCTCGGTGATCTTCAATCAATAACAATTGCCAGCAATAACAATCATCACGACGCCACTACGTCACATTGTGATGCGGTAAACACCGCGGGCCCTGAATTCCTATGAGAGTCCCTGTTATGGGTTTAGTTGCATGGTAATGATCCATGCGCATTTCCGAAGCAAGACTCTACAGCCAGGAGGGAGATCGAGATTAGATCTGATAGGTTCCGTTCTGCCGTGTGAGAATCTGAATTTTTACACCAAAGCCAATTAGGAAATATGCAAATGTATTGTTTCCTTCCATTAAAGCAAGACGACACATGTTATATGATACAGCCTATGAGCTACTGCTAAAAAATTATTTCTCCTAGAAAATTCGGCATGCATTTTATGTGCAAAGCATCACTTCTTTTGGATGAAATCTCAACTTCTGTGAACCGCCACTCTCTACCGCCCTGCGCGGGTGCTTGTGCAGGAGATTATTCTGGGATTACCAGGACAGCCAGTTATACAAGTTCACATATTGTTTTACTAAATGCTGCTTGGTGTGTTGACCGAATACCGAATTCAATGCTACCCCTTAGCCTAATTAGAAGTAGACTATATTCACGTTCATGTTGTCACATGTTCATATTCATCATTGCTAAGAAGCAATGAATTACACAAGATTTTCTAACGTAATTTGGCGGCTTGACATTCCTTGAAATTTAGTGAAAAACCACTTCCCACACCGTGGATTAATAAACGGTGTTTCATCATCACTCATTCAAAAACACTACCCAGTTTGCCAAAGCATACAACCACGTGAACCAGACAGACGTTTTGTAACCGTCGTCTAACGATTACGCAAACGATTATGAAAACGTAAAAATCGCACCAACTTTCTCAGCTGACTAAAACCCACTGTCTCCTCTTCATCTCATTGCTTTGCAAAATGTGGTCTGATAAATTGACCAATCTGAAGAAATGACAGGAATCATTGGTGGGAGTTGCTCAACTTTGAAGCGCTGAAACAGCCTGCGGATGGACAGAGATCCCCAGTTAAGCTCACGGTGCTGTGGCAAGCAGCTTATACATTAGTGGAGTGGGTAAATAACATTAGACATCACTGATGTACTGTAGTGTTTCCACAGACAGACACTTTATTAAACAACCGTTTCGATTATGCGAGAAAAATAAATAAAGCATAATATCCAACTAGCCGAGTAATGCATCAACGAAAGACACGCAAGAATGCCTTTTCTCTGCACAATTTTAAAGCCAGTCAGTCTTGTAGCCATATACCATAATACCATAATGTCATACTATCATAATAGTCTTCAGGCTAAGTCCATGCGTTCAGAGGCGCACCACGTGTCCAAGTCTCCGGCACTGCAATTAAAACTTCCCTCAAGAATGCGTCAAAAGTTTCCAAGGCGCCCCTCTGCATACCAAATAATCCTCCCCAAGCAGACATACACCGGCTGCGCTCCGCTTCAAGCACCAACACAAAAATATATTCGTTAAATCCGTCACCATGGCTGATGACATATCCTCCGAAAAACACGTGAAAGCCAGACGTCAAGACATAGTAGACATTCACACATACACGCATGCACACAGACCGAGATACCGGTTCGCGCTGTACCAGCGAGATGCTGCTGACAAGCCGGGCGAAAGCCTCGCATCAACCGGGCATAGCGTGAGCCACGGCCGGCGACGTGCAAAGATGCACCCCGGCCTAGAAAGCCCAATGTCCCATGTGTCCAAAGACGCCAAGATCTTACCTGGCTTCCGGAGTTTTCTGTCAGGTAATTGAAGACAAAGGACGAGAGTTCCTCATCTAATAGTGGAGCGCAGTCCGCCATCTTCTAGTGAATGAAGAGCCGTGGAGTCAGAAAGCGGAGTATAGGTGGAGGAGGAGCAGTGGGGAAGGCAGCCTGCAGGGGGCGCATCTGTTGAAACCGCACAGAAACAAACCAAGACATGCGGCTCTCCAAAGTGGGGTCTGGGAACCTCCAGGGGTCAATGCAGTGGCTCCACTTGGTCCCACAATAAAATGAGGATGGGTTAATTTCATTCCGATTGGATTAAAAGAAAATTATTGCCAAAAGAGAATTTACTAAAACAAATGATTTTAAAGTTTAACAAAAAAATACTTGAAATTATAAGTGTTAAATGTCAAATATGAAGGTATTCAGTATTAGCATACTAGTATAGATAGATAGATTGATTGATAGATTTTTGGAAAGGAATCCACAACAAACATGGTTACTACTACTTATTTATAGATTAGTAATTTCTCCACATCAGTAGCCTATAATACAGATTCAGTGGTAATACAACTCCATGTGCAGCACCTAAGATCAAGAGTTCAACATTTTTTACATTTATCAAAGCCAGAAACAGCAAGCAAGCAAGCTAACACAAAAAAAAAATGGTTGTCCAGTTGGACGCTGAGTAACTTCAGTCGTTATCACAAACACAAAATACAAAGGGCCTGATCACTCAGGACCACTCTGCCTTTGTTTTGAGAAGCCAGCAGACATAAGCGTTAGCATCACCCCGTTGCTGTTGCCGGGCAACTGCAAAACCAACTTCTGTCAGTCATGTAGCTAGCATAGTTGATGACATTAGCTGATGCTGCTGTAACACTGTAACCAAAGAAAAAGCTGCAGTTTATTTACTTTTTTCTTTTGGTGTTTCAGTTGGTGTCAAAGGCCGGACATTAACAGCCACTTTTCCAGTTATATTTTAAAAAGTCAGCGATATGCAGTGTTTTTGCTGATCTTTTTTCACTAAGAAGAAGATATACTTTTGAAATTCAATGTTTTCACTCTGTTGTTGTTGTTAACTTTACACACAGAGCCGAAATCTAAGGGAACTAAGGGAATTTCACTAAATAAGGGGCAGATAAACGCTATTTGCTACAAACTCACTGTATGTGCAAGCAGTTGCCGCATGTTGTTTGTAGCTGCCTGTTTGGGATGTGTGTGTGTGTGTGTGTGTGTGTGTGACTTTGGGTATAAAAGTAAACCTTTAAGTGTGTTTGATTAGTTTCACATCAGTGAATTATGCAGTTTGCATAAAGACAAATACATTAGGGATGATGTGATCCCAGTGAGTTACAGTGAATGAGCAGGCAGTCAGCTTTGTGTCAAAACATGTCATGAATCAGGATAGCACGCTTCACATCTGAATGTGATTTTACACTAGTTTGGTATTTTATTCAATGTGAAATTATTACAATAGCCTATTCTTAAAAATAAATCTCAGAATACCATGTGCGTGATGTTACATCATGCACCAGAATTATTACATGATGGAATCTAAACTTTCAGTGTAATGTCAGATTTTATGACATTTTTATGGCACTCTGTGCTATGAGTTTCCACAATTGCCGCTATTGCCACAAGCAGATAATATAGACCAGAGGGGGGAATAAAACATTAGGACACACACACTAACAGCGATGATTGCAATATTATCTCACATGGCTTCATGCTCTGTAAATGTGTGTGTGCGTGCGTGCGTGTGTGTGTGTGTTGGTCATCTGAGGCAGATGATGGCCATATACAGAGCTCTGGGTGTCTTTCAAAAAGCCTGCCTGACAACACTGACATTAATACAATGAGTGTAACTAGACAGGACAAGTTAAAACATTTTCTGTGGTCCACATGTCTTCTCATTACAACTTGGGCCATCATCATTTATTTGTAACAATTACATTGTTGCTGGAAAGACAAAAACAAGCTGATCAGACTCTTTTTTAAACATAGCCACCCAGGTTAGCCAAATTAGTTTGGAGGAAAAAGTGAAACAGTTTCCTAAACTGTCTGTTGGAAACACCCAACACAGTGTAATGACCGCGTCTCAGCAAATATTAAATAAACAGGAATTATCTTTTATGGTTGAGGTAAAGAGGGTATGTAGCTATGGAAAACATTTTGTAATTGAAAGTCATCGCAAGTACAAGACGTTTTTATTTATGTGTTAAAAGAGAGGACGTGTTTAACAGAGAAAAAAGTCAAATGTTTGTGCATTCTTAGATATTACTATGTGTGTCATTTGAAGATACTATAACACACAGAGTGGAGACCGTCGATGGTGAGACTGCAGGTATTAAAGATATACGTTTTCAGTCACCAGCAGCTTTAAATCAAAAACATTGTGGATCTCTATTTGTTTCTACTTGTTACGGTGTTGCAATCAAAAGGTATGTAAAATAAGTGCTCATTAAACCACATGTACAGTCAAGCTTGTTCGTCAAATATCATAAACCACACCTAGATCTCCTTATCAAATATAAATATGCAATGCCAGGAAATATTCCTCCTTTAAACTCTTAAAAACTGTTGTAAAATAGCCATTGGATATGTACTTTGTAGTTCTGGCTCAATTTACTGTAGTTGTGCGGTGTTTGGTCACTGAATGAAGAAGTGAGAGGAGACAAATGTGATTCCATATCCAGACATTTCCAGTAGCTTAAAGTTTGAATGCAGAACATGTTTTGGTCAAAACATTAATGGCAAAAAGCTGGTTTTGTTTTGAGTAAATGACCAATCGTGGCTCTTGCGCAACCACAGGACTTTTAACCAACCTCAATTTTCAATTATTTCACAATCATTACACAACCTGCCATGTGACTTTGCTCTTCTGCTTTCAGAATACTTTATGGTCTTGTGTTGAAAAGCTAGGGTTTAGCATAAATAATTTGCCATTTGCCATTTTTTGGGACCATTTTGACCGTTTGTATTAGTATGTCGCTTACAAGTCTACCAACTTGATGGGAGTGCAACATTAAATAAATTCAATTTGCTAACCTGCCATATTGCATGTTGTCTGATCGGCAGTGGCCTCAGAAGTAGAAGCCAACATTACTGTAATGCCGTCAAACTGTTCCAAGTTCCAGTGATGACCTCTTCTTATGTTACTACTTTTCTATTTACATTTTAGGCCTTGAGCCATCTCTGTGGTCCAGAAAGACTGCCAGAGAGGTCAACAGCAGAATAACCTCTAAATCATCAGAATCATAGGAAACTACACAGTACGTTAAAGGTCAGAGGTGAGACTTGATGAATGGAACTAAATATTCCTGATGAGATTTTGGATCAGTGAGAAGAGATACAGAAAGACTGGAGAAAGGTTTTTGAATGCAGAAAAGCCTAACAGAACAAGAGTTTGCTTTTATAATATAAGCTCTGAACAAAGTTGTCTTTTAAAATAACTAACTCTTCAGGGAAACATCTCCTGACCACAAACAACTGCATTGTTGTGCATTTTTTATATTTAGTTACCTCTGTGTGCAAACATGCAAAAGTAAAAGAGAATGGCAAGAAACACAAAATGTGCCGGAGAGACAAGGAAATGCTGTGGGGGCTTACAAAACAAATGTCTCAACCCAAAAGAAAACTCCACTCAAGATGACAAACAGGCTATAAGCTGCAGAAACGCAGGCAGCGTTAGTGGCTCAGTATATCACACTGAGCTGCAGCAGATCACCACCACAAACACTAAAAGCAATCCAGGTGTCTTAACTGTAAGCTGAGATGATGTGTGTTTTAGCAGCATCCAGACCATCCAAGTTGACATTTCAATAATGTTTAGTTCTCAGGGAGCATTCACCCATACAAAAACAAGGCTGCAATCTAAGGTCAGATTGTTACTAAGCAGGGCTGGTATGTGTCAGGTGGTCATTCCAGTAGTATTCCAGGTTATGTCCTCAGCCCCTCTATGCTTTGATTTCTGCTGATCAAAAAATAACTGTTCTGTTAACACAGTGAGCTTCTGAACTCGTCTGAACGGTCAGGTTGACCTCAGATGACTTAAGGGATAATTGAACATTCCAGTGTCGCACTTTCACGGTCATGGTGAATAAGCAAAAAAACCAAACAAGCTTAGCTTCTTTGGGTGAAATATTTGTAATGAATGTAAACAGTTTTGCACCAGGAAGTTTTTGTGCTTTTCGTTAGATGCATTGATTTTCACAATGTGTATTGTCGTGTACTACAATTTTCATAGAACAGTTTCTTAAAGGATCAACAATTGCTGAGTATTTCTATTTTAAGACTGAGTATTAAATTGTATCTCATGTGAAAAAACATTTTCCAACAAAAAATACAACAATATGAAAAAGGACAGAGAGAATAGTCATTAAGATGGACACTGGCATAGCACAGAGTTGTCACACATGATATTACCACACTTTTAAAGTGCCTTTGTTGGTTGAAAATTGCTTTTGAACTTTTGCATTTTGTTCACAGTGGAGAGTCTGACTACTGTCAAAACCTTCCTGCTGCAACACATCAATACAGATAAATTACTATGAAACCATGCAAACTGTTATATAAGTTACACCCACTGTATGTTAACGAATCTCAGGATTTCCAGATTAAACAGTTAGTCAGTCAGTGGCTGAGAGGAATCCAGTCATTTAAGATGGATGTTTCAAATATAACTAGCCAGGGCTAGGGAACACATTGGTACATACTTATCCAGACAGGCAGCGACTGCATGTTTAAGGTGCTCGATGGAGTATTCTTGTAAACAAGATTTCTTTTAAAATTCAGTGCTCGCCAAAATGCATGCATGGGATCTAACTAAAGCATTGAATGCACTTTCTTCTTCATAAAACCTTTGCAAAAAGTTTCAATATATACCATCATGCACTGTTTGCGTCCATGTTTTTTTTGCTAGCAATCCTCCTTTTCCTTGCTTTTGTTGCACAATACAAGTAAAACGGGGAAGCACTTGGTATACATTGCTCCATAGCGCTACTTGGTTTTTACTTGTGTAAAAAACTCCACAGGGTACATTTACGTAAGGCAATGTTTAAATCTATTCAATTCTGTTGTATTTATATCATGCCAATTAATAACAGTAACAGTAATTACTACAAGGGTAAAGGTTTACATTCCAGACATCTGATGAGCTTATAAAATGTGATGCTTTACCCAACCATTTCCAGCAGTATGATGTATTTGTACCCAATACGTGAACTACCTGGCACATTAAAATTCTGTCTAACATGCCAAAAAGTCAACAGAATACTCTCAAAAAGTAACAATTTAGGCATTTAGGTACATTTTATTGCTAATACTTAATACTAAAATTCTAAATGCAGGACTTGTTTGAAAGTGGTTCCATTGTCTTATTAATATTCAGTCATTGCTACTTATGGTACAAAAAGGATTCAAGTAATTTTAAGCATTAAATAGACAGAGAAGCAGTCTGTGAGAAAGCCAAGCAGTCACTAGCCAGACACACTAAAGACAGTCAGCCGTGCTGCCACTGAGCCAACAGAGCAGCCTCACAGCGGGACCCATGAAAAGTATTTTACTAGGCCAATAAAATGTGTGATGTGTGCACCAGTGTAATACATATAGTATCAAGTATTTCCATAAAGAACTAATAAATCATCAGTAATTCTAAAGTCACAATCATTTTTGGCACTGTAATTGGGCTTTGATCATTTAAACATTAACTGTAAATTATGTGAAAGCTTTTATAGGCAGATATTCAAATTACAAGATGAATCTCAAGCAAAGGGCAGTTTCCTCTGTGATTGAGTTGTTGTTGACCTTCATTTTAAACAGTATAAATGCAAAAACCAATGTTAGCTCCCAGACTCACCACTTACCTCTGCCTCTCCCTGTGTTATATTTAGGCATGGGATCCTAAAAATGAATCATTTTACATTTCTCATCCTTAAAGGCATCTTGCAGAGGACATTACTGAATCGAGAGTGCTCTGATTTATGGCTGTATTTAATTCAAGGCAGCAGGAATCATTGACATGTAACTGGGGAATTTCATTACTTGGTTGGCCAATCTGGTGAAAGGCTGCAGGAAATATACTGTGTAGAGTGAATCTGAGTGATATAGGTATTAATTCATCCTGTGTGGTGTGTTCACTTGTGGTCATGCTTGTTCAACCATTTTCTCTCCCACAGTCGCTTCTTCAATCATTCGTTGGCTCACTCAGCTGCCGGCAGACCTTGACCTTTGCACTGCATAACTTAGTGTGTCATGTGTGTGTCTGTCCGCTCTAATATTGGTGCGTCCAAATACAGCCATGCAATACTTTACTTAGATGCTTATTAACGTGTTAAGGTTATGTACATCCATGCAATTTATGTGTGTTGTGCCTTTAACCCCCAAATCCAAGCTAGTATTTGCAGTAACTTATAACTCACTTATTATTTGCTCATTACAAGATGAATAATTTCTTTCATCTTAAATCAGATATGTCAGCAAGGCATCGAGTGTCATATTCTCAAATGTAGTTTTTTTCACAATCAGAAATCAGAATCAGAATAAGAATCAGAATCGGGTTTATTGCCAGGTGCATTTTCACATAAGAGGAATTTGCCTTGGTATGAATTGGTGCTTACAGTACACATAACATAAATAGTATAAATATAAATATATAAAACTTTACAAGTATACAAAAAATATAAAAATTTACAATAATACTATACAATGCTGACAAGTATGTGCAAAAGTTGGCCACGTGAGCATAAAGCACAATTGAGTGTTGTTGTAAAGTGTGGGGTCAGGAGAGTGTTTGTGAGTTTGGTGAGGGGGGCATGAGACTCACTGACAGTGGGGACCCGGGCCTTGTTGAGGAAGCCCACTGCCATTGGAAAGAAACTGTTCTTGTGGCGAGAGGTTTTGCTCCTGATGGACCGCAGCCTCCTGCCAGAGGAGAGAGTCTGAAACAGTTTGTGTCCAGGGAGGGAGGGGTCAGCTGCAATCTTTCCTGCACGCCTCAGAGTCCTGGAGGAGTACAGGTCCAGAAGAGAAGGAAGATTGCAGCCAATCACCTTCTCTGCAGAGTGAATGATGCGCTGCAGCCTGCCATTGTCCCTGGCAGTGGCAGCAGCGTACCAGATGGTGATGGAGGAGGTGAGGTTGGACTCAATGATGGCGGTGTAGAAGTGTCATCCTCTGCCGTGCCTTTTTGATGATGGAGGTGATGTTCATTTCCCACTTGATGATGGTGCCCAGGAAGCGGAAGGAGTCCACAGTGGTGACTGAGGAGTCACACAGGATGATGGGGGAGGGTGGGGCTGGGCTCTTTCTGAAGTCCGCGACCATCTCCACTGTTCTGGCTGCACCAGGTCACCAGATGGTCGATCTCTCACCTGTAGGCGGACTCGTCCCCACTAATAAATAATTACTTTATGATCAACCAGCTTTGTTTTCTCTGGTGTAAGAATATATGTGTATAATAGTAGAAGTATGATAAGATGGCTAAACAATCAGTTCATGATCCCAATGGAAACATCTTGTGAAGAAAATGGTTTTGATTTCTTTGTGAGTTTGTGATCATGAATCACATATGGGCTTCCAAATGCCTTTCAAACTACATAAAATGTCTTAAATAACATTTTAAGGGGACCAAACTATGAGGACTCTATTTAAGCATTTCATCATTTTTTTGGTTTGGTTGGCACTCTGGGTGAGAAAAAAAACAAAACATTGTAAATTGTCTCAGTGGAAAATATAGCACCATGCAGCAGCTGCAAATAGAAAAGAGAAGGAGGCCACAAAGAACATATAGGGAGTCTGTATTTGTAAAAATATGTAAACAAATGTGCCAAAAAAAGAACAAAGCGTAAGTTATGTTAAAACTCTCTAAATCTCCCCTGGTTTTGATCACATCTTCAAAGAGGCAGAAATAATAAAAACATATTTATTACAAATGGTACTCTATATGAGACAAGAAAGAAAACAACTATCACAACAACATCAATATACAAATGTGATTTAAAAAAATGTAAGTATTAACCATACAAATTGTATTATAATGTATAATGCAGTCTCAATAATGGGTACAATACTTAATTTTGTTTATAAGAAGGGTTAAAAATAGTATTTCTTTATTCAGACCCAAATATACTAAGGCTTCAAATTAGAAAATTGGCAATAGTATAATATAGTATAATAATAGGTTTTCCTCTTTTTGTTGTACGGTCACCACCACGGATGGACTCATTAACTCATTCATGGTTTGTCTTATAAGGGTGGAAGGAAAATGTGATAAAACCATTGTGCCTGACTAAATAAAGGCTTTTAACATAACTTTACTTCTTGCTTTACTTTTACTTTTTTAAGATCTTCTTTTTTTTTTTTAACTAAGAGCACCTTAAGGTTTCCTGGATTTACTGCAGGTGAAACGTTTTGGGCACGTTGCTGCCTCTGCAGTCCTTCTGTGTTTAAGGGGAAAATGCCATTTGAACAAAAGATGGGCTTCTGTAACTGCTGTATAAACAATAAGATATCTGTTTAATGCTTACTTGTAGAAACAGATGTTATTTCCGAGCTCCATGGTGTACGGCGAGGCTGCCTGTAACACTGCCTGTAGGCAGCAGCCTGCAGGGTTCTCATGTAGCCTCTTGTGTATCCGTGATGCGATTTGTGATATAATTTATGAGATGATCTGGGGTTAAAGCCAGGCTCGCTGTTCCAAGTCGGTGTTACATCACAGCCTAAGATGCTTATGAAAGGTCTGGATGTAAGAAGACACTGTAAATAGATTTTATCGGGTATGTCCTCACATAGTGACCTGTCAAATACTATTGCTGTATTAATAACCCATCATGTGACTTTTGGCATTTTTATCGACATGTCTGTTGCCTGCCTGTCTGTTTTCACACTTCTTGCAATTGCAGTGATATAAAATGGTGAAGGAGAGATGTGGTTGCTGATGCTGTTGGATTACAAGTCAGACACAGACACCTGTTACAAAAACAAACCAAAACCAAATTGTGCAGTAGGATGTATTGAGCCAGCTTGAGCAGCTCACTAATAAGTTTCTCCCTTGTTCTTGATAATCTGCAAAAGTTGCTTTTGTGTTGGACTGATATTTTGTATCCTTGACTGGAGACTGCTGTGATATGCTGTCACTGTTGCCAGATTGACTAACATCAAATAGCCCAGTCTGAGCCTCAAGGCTGACCAATTGTTTTTCTTAGTCTGAAGAGGGATATGAAAATAATAACAATGTTTCACACACACATGCAGCTATATCGCAACTATGCATGCATCTCAACAACTCCACATACTGTATATCAAACTTTTTAGTATTAGCCATTGTTGGGTTTGTCCTGTGGTTCTACAAAGAAATGCTGTTGTGGCTGATGATGTGTGTAGGAAGAGAAATAAAGATGGGCCTCTGTTTTATCAGTAGACTATAAGAAAACCATGTTACTACTGTATAGTGAAAAATTATCTCTACCAAGTCTCTTTTTGATACTGTTACATTAAGTATAAAAGTCTTCACCTATATGAACAGAGAGAAGCATTGATAAGTATTTTGTCACAGAGCCATGACTTTGGAACTGAAAATAATTTAAAGAAAAGTTTTAATCTAAGTTGTATAAACTGAATTGACAATTGGTTTTATCTGTCATATTAGTCCCATGTCCCATTGCGTGTACTCAACTAAAAAAAGCACCCCAATGCTACAAATGGGTGGGGAACTCAACTGTACTATTGCCTGGCAACCCTGTATGGTGAGCAACACATGCCTTTAGTACTTTAGTACAGTAGTATACTTTTACTTCCTTCATTCCTTCAGTCTTTGTCTTTGTGTAATCCTTTTTCTCGCCCTACACCGTCAACATCCTACATGCCCAAAACTAGGATGGCAAAACACCCAGGACTTGGTTGTAGTTTAAAAAAAAAAAAGCTATTATAAATTATACAGATTTGATTGTGTTTGTGATTTTAAGTTTCAAGGTCAGAATTAAGAAACCAGAAGATTAATTTGAAGCAGTTCATTTGACGACATCTTACAAAACAATATTTCAGTGCAAGACACAATAGTCACATTTCTCATACATTTGTCATACATAATGTAATTGAAGGCCCTGGCAAAACACATTTAGGTGAAAACCCTAATTCAAGCTGTTCAAAAAGTTCTGGTTTTGTAACTGACATTATCTTTTGTACTGTTTGCATGAGTGTGCTGCTTGCCTTCAAGTGCTGTTGTAAATATAGTTGGTGGACAAGTGCACATGCACAGCCTTGTAGAGTGAAGCGTACAACCAGGGAAATTACAGTTTTCAATGGAAATTGAATTGTAATGAAGCGGTGCTGTTAAGATATCCATGCATACAGCAGCATACAGTCACTCTGAGCTGGTTTAACTAATTTAATTGAATTAAAAGTTATCTATAAAATGCATACATTTTTAAATTTCTTATTATTTGTTTCAGGCATTAAGGTGAATTATAGGTGTCACAGGTTCAAGTTAGACTTGATTTAAGCAGCCCCACCCCCCAGCTTTTTACAACACTGGAACACACTGAAGAGAACACTAGTCAGGTCTTCAGTCACACCCAACCACTCTCTCTCCATAATTCGCTCACTTCAGCTGCAAACCAACCTCAGCTGTTCACACATCTCTTTCATAAATCTCTCTTTTCAGCTATGTGTCATCTGTACAGTATGCTGCTAGAAACTGGAACGATAAAACAAAATAAAAACATACCAGCTTGGAGCAGCTGGTCTCAGCTACTCATATACCCTCCCTTTGCCCAAGGCTCCATACATTCATAGATAAAGAATAATACACTGAATATGGAAATTAAATACACCCACACATGCACACAATGCCCACAAAGTGCTGACTTGACAGTAAACATATATACAGTTTTTCACATTCACACTGCCTTTAGCTCCACATTCTAGAAGGGTTTAACATGTGAACAGTGGTGGTAATGGGGGTGGGGGACGCATGTGAACACAGATCCCTTAAGTAAAGTTGGCGGAATATCCCTTATAGCTGTTTCACACTGTTTCTAAAGCCTGTGCATGAAACAAATATGATTTTTATGCTTCTATGCACCACAAATGGGTCCCTGGAACCAGTCCTCAAAGTAGTGTTTCTGTGTCAGTGTTATCATCGCTACTGGCCACAGGTGTGCTGGAGGATGCAGTAAATTCACTATTGATGCACCCTATTTTTTCCCCCATGATAATGCTAATTATGCTTTACATTGTGAACAACAAATCTGTGCTGAAATCATAGAAATCCTGCTCTCTGTGAGCTTCTACACAAACACATACGGGACAAAGTCAGTGGTCAGCCGAGCAGAGAAGTTAGCCAGGTGAAGTGATGATATCTCTAAGATTACTTGAGTTGACGACAACGCGCGTGTTACTGTAAGTAGGTGCCGTAAAACCTTCGACTGCAAAAAGCCAGTACTTAATCAGTACACCTGTTCAACAAGTATAAACATGTAGAAAGCATATATCGTATGTAGAGAGTATAACTTTTCTGTTGTAAACTTTACACTTGCTGCTCTAGAAACAACATTTACATTTATTCATTAAGCTGACACTTTTATCCAAAGCGACTTACAATTGCTATATATTTCATAAGTCACACACCTCTGAAGCAACTAGGGGTTAAGGGTCTTGCTCAGGGACACAATGGTGTCTCTCAGTAGATTTGAACCCAGGTCTCTCACATCAAAGGAATCTTATCACCACCCCTTATTTAACATTTGAATATATTCAATATTCATCTCTAATTCTGTTCTGAATTTATTCTCTCTTCAAATAATATACATATATTGACAGCACTTTTAGTATTGAAAAAGAACCAATAAGACTTGATAAGATCTAATGGAGAAGAGGAGAGGAAACAGCATGAGAGCAGCAGAGCAGAGAATAGCAGAACATGTTTTTGGAAGCAGAATTAACAGTCTGTCATCAAGAAAACACATCAGTAGATCTCAGCAATCTTTGTAATTTTAAGTAACTTTAAAATTAAAATTCTAACTTTTTTCCAAACTACTCTACGCTGACCATTTGTACATTGAAGGAGTTATTGGTTGCTGTAATTGTTCCTCTCGTCACATACTGGCCGCAAAGAGATCCCCGCTTATAGCAATTTCACTGTAAGCAATGGGCGAAAAAATCCACAGTCCTACACACACACATACACACATCAAAACAGGGAAGCAACAATGAAATGCAATGATGTACCATATTTCCTGGTCTTTCTTTATGCAATTTTGTCAAATCCTATATATAGCCTCTTTGGATAAAACTAGTAGATGGAATTGAGCACTAATTCACAACTTTTAACAAAAGTTCAGGAGTTTGCCTAAAACTCGTGCAGCATTTTAATGGGAACGTAATTAGCAAACATGTCTGTGTTTTGCTACAACAACTCAACACAGATAATCATTCATTTTGCTGAGCTCAACCTCTCTCTCCCTCCCTCTCAATACCTGTCAATGATGAATACTCATACTCATTAAATGTTTCATTCATGTTTTTATTACTTTCTCTCATCCCACTAGAATGTTGTTCCCTCACACTAAACAGCAGTGTTAATGATGCAATTTACACCGAAACAACATTGTATTCCCATTACAACTACACTATATAATTTCAGTGATCCAATAATACCTACACAAAGAGGGAGCTTGCTGTGTTGTTTGCATTGTACAGACAAGGATACATATGTGGGTCTTGATCTTTATCATCTGTTTTTATTTTAAGAACTAGAACTAGATAAAATAAACTAAAATAAAAAGGTCACTTCACAATGTTTCTCCCATTATTTGTTACTCATAAACAATTGAACAACCATTGATACAGACACTGATTACAGCATTTAAACCATCATGGGACACTAAAACTGTCCACCAAAATCCTGCTTAATGAATTGTCTTCATGTATATATACAGTATAAGGCTGCTATTATATACTATACTGTATATATGTAAATGTAATAATATAATATAAGCCTTACACACAGCAGCACAGACAACATCCTTTATTTATGTATATCATGTCTTGTTTGTAGTTATCTATCAGTGCCGTGGCCTATTTCATAGATGGGTCATGTGTTCATTGATCGGCAGGGAGAGGGGAAGCATGTGCAACCCCAACTGTGCCAAAGCAGGCGGTCGATAAAAACACTGTTTAGAGTTTGAGACGAGCGAAGTTTAATCACATTTTTAATGTATAGACCCTTGCCCAAATCCACCACACCCACGTCCATGCCAGAAACACAGCCCAACATAACTAACAGAAAGAAATAACCAATACGGTAAATCTTGTGTCAGTGTCCAGTGTTCAGCCACTGCTTGGATCAGGGTACAAGTTCCTTCATATGTATCAAGTCATCTGTTGTTTTACATTAGATACAATTAATATTGATGTTTTTATTTATTTCCCGACTGATCCTTCAATGTACAGTATGTCTAATTTTCTTGAGCTGTAGTACAGATCCACATTTTGAAGGAAGGCTATTTGTTGGATTTGAGTGCCCATTTAAAAGTAACATCAAGGCCTGTCATATTATATGAATGACAGGAATAATGAGGTTTCACAGTTCGGAGTGTGAACAGAGTAAACCAACCATCACCACTGTTAATGCAGAAAACATGTGCCGACATTATGTGTAAAGACAGCTAGACAGAAATGGTGTGTGTGTGTGTGTGTGTGTCTGGGTCTGTCAAAATCAAGGGGGACGTAAGGGACGTTCTCTTCTATCTTTGTCTGAAGTGTTGCTTTTATGTGTGTCTGTCTTTGTGAAGAGCAATTTGAGACCTTGATAGTGAAGATAGATATTTTTGGAAAGTGATCAGATTCTGTCTTCAGTTGGCTATTTGAAGGTTAAGACTTAGATTTAGGGTTAAGGTTGGAAGTAGTTTATGGTTATATGGTTGGGGTTAGGCATGTAGCTGTGATGCTCAATGTTACATTCTGGGAATATATCGTGTCAGTGAGGAGCCTCTCAAGTACAGTGCAAACAATTGAGGTGGTGGTCTCTCATCCTATCCGTTACCTTTTTCAACTCATTCTTCTCCTCTTCCTCTTTTGTCTTCCCTGCTTACCTACTTCCATATCATTATCCCCACCATTCCCACCCATTTAATTCCTTCAGCTCTCTCCTCTTCCACTTTTACCCCTCAATATGTTCCGCTTCATTATAATCTCATCTTCATTCATTTGTTCTGTTCTTCCCCCTTGTCCCCCTGCCCAACACCTTCCTCTGTTCCTCTTCCTTGGTCTTCTTTACCTTCACCTCTTCTTTTCTAATAGCTTGCCCCCTCTCCTTTATATTGTTTGTCCATCTCCCATCCTTCCTTGCCATCTCTCTTCCACCACCCCCACTGTATTTACTGCTCCCTCTTACAGCTTTCCTTTTGAACCTACTTTGCTCTTTCTCATGCCACATTTCCCTCCATCTTTTTCCCTTGCTCCTCCTCTTTCTAACTCCACTCCTCTCCACCTTCTGTCTCCCCTATCATCATCATCATCATCCTCATTCTCATTTCTGTATTATATGTCTTCTTTTTGTCTCACAATTGAGGTGCAAACATGCAGAGTTTTAAAGTATCCTCATTTATATGCTGTCTCACGGAGCACTAATTCCTGATAAAGAGGAGAAAGGAGAGCTTTTCAGTTCTTTCACAGTATCTGCAAATTTAACAGCTTCCACAGCAAACACCTAACTCTAATCACCTTTTGTTCCACCTTTTCATTAATTTAGCACTAGAGTCTTCTGCCACTTTCCATTACCAGTTATATAGCTGGGGGACAGGGGGCAGGAGTTAAATATTGTTTCAAAAAGTCAAATGTCATTGCATTTAAGACCTAAAAGAGAAAACGTGTGAAATTATTATGATGACAAAATATTGAATAAACACCAAACTTGCATTTTGGTTCTATGGACAGTATTTGGGCTGACAGTATTTGGAAAGTTTTTAAAGCCTCTGCAGTGGGCTGGCAGTGTACTGATGTCACAAATCTTATTCACTTGAGTATAATTCAGTTCAAAACATTAAAAATGACCAGAACTGGGAGTTAAGTTGTCATGCACTAGCAGCGTTAAAACATCCAACTGTCTATATTTACTTTGGCACACTCTATCTTTAGGCCAGCATTTTTCAAGCCTCCATGAGCAGAATTGCAGGTCTTGGATCACCAGGCACGCATCCTGACTAGCTCATTCTCTTCGACCTGGGAGATAAAAGCTGACTGCTGAACAGCTATCCTCATGTGAGGTGCTTCTGTAAAAGCCATCCTAAAAACTACATGATTCCCATAATCTTGCTGCTTGATTTCCATTGAGAGGACCCAAAAGTGTTCTGTGAAAACTAGGACACAGGAGTGCATTCCTCCTCTTCCAAAGCTAAACAGGGAGAGAGTTGGTGCATGTCTGTCAGCAAGATCAGTCTGTATGCTAACTACTAATTATGCAGCAAGAATAAAAATGCATGCAAAAATAAAATGGTGTTTATGTGGAAAAGGTTTTTATTTGAAACATTTTATAGTAGCCTACTGTGATTAATGTGAATGAACCCCAGTGTGAGCTTCTAACAGGGCTGGACTGGGATAATAATATACACCAGGAATCGAATGTCAGGCAAATCACATTCATTTTATTCACAATTGACCCCATATCCAAGGGCTGTTGAATTAAATATTTATCTGTTTACTGTTTATGCCAGAAACATATCTTTTACTTTAAAACAACATCAAAAGTGTCTTCAGTTTCATAATTAAGGCAACAAGAATAAATATTCATATATATATATTTGTGCACTTTTGGAGTGTTTGTTTTACACATGACATTTCTTCAGAGCTCTGACTGGACTTTTGTTTATCATCATGAAGCTCTGGTAGCTTTGAATAACTAGAGACACTCCAACCTGAAAGATAGAATAAACTCGGGAAAGGCCCTGCTAGTATTTTTTGTTCTTTTTTACACACCAACCATGTCCTTTGCTTGTGGAGGTATCTGTAATTTTACAGCATTTAGCACTTTCCTTTTTTAATGCACTCCCTCTCAGCTCTACCTTCTCTCTTAAGATCGAAGACTTCTGCTTGACTTAACCTTAAACTTCACATTTTTTTCAATGGTCATGAGGGTGTGACTGGTTTGATACTTAATTAAAAGACGATAAATTTTGTAGTGTTAGGTAGACTATCCCATCACCATGAAAGACAATTTCAGGCTGTGCTGATTGTGATACACTACTTCTACTTCACTAAACAAGGAAGAATAACTGTAGACTGTCTCAGGAGTTGGGTTTGAACCCACACCTCAATTAAGAGACCAGAAGTTCCATTATTTGGGAAGGATGAACCATGAGCCTGGCGCCTTAGACATATCCGCCATCCTGACGGGCCCTGCAGGCTAGTCTCCCAACATTGTATTTGCTTTCATAACACTGTACGTCCTTGATCAGTACATTTTCATTAAAAAACATTCATGCCTGCTCTGATTTTAAAGTTTAGTTCCAAGCTCCAAAGTAAATTAGTTTAGATATGAGTGTAGCTTCTTAACTTTAACCAAGAGGACTCCTAAGTGTTTAAAAGCAAACCTGAACTAGTCCTAAAAGTGGTGATTTGTGTGTATTGTTTTTGAACACTTTCTCAGACCACTGTCAACTGCAAACTTGTCAGAGACACAGGTAAAGTAGTTGTGTATATGGGGAGGTAGGGAGACTGATATCATTTAAAATACAACGCCTGTTACTGTTTCATTTTTGTTTTTACATGATGTGAAGCATTGGGATTTTACACAGTATCCTTGGTGTGCATTGGCGTATTTACTAGATGGATATGATGGAAGATCCAGGTAGGATTATTGATGAATCTTCTGTTCCTCTGTTATTTGCTTTCTCTTTAAATGCATATCTATCTGTTCACCTAAGGAGAAACACACAAGATTTATGGCAGTGAATTATGGATGAATAAGTTTTTTGATAAATGTGTCAGCAGCATAACCCATGAGACCACAAGCCCTGTTTTATGCAGATGTATTAACACCGAGCCTGTTGCTGTAAATCAAAGAATGTTGACACTAATGTCAACATGGCAACTTCGCTGTCAGCATGTCACATTATAGATCCCCTCTGGCAATTTTATTTCTTAAAATATAATTAGACCAGTGTACGGACATGTGACGAGTGCTTTTTCTGTTGATGAGTTCTCTTAATTAATACAATAAGACTTATTCTTATATGTTTGCTCCTTATCCTTCTATAATCCAGAGGTTTAATCATCTCCCAGCCCATCAAGGTTGTTCATCCATTAGTTGATACACTGTACTGATACTTACACTGTATTTCTGTATCTCCATTTTATGATAAAAGCATGGACTTTATTGTTGCACTATTTGCAAATGTGTTTTTAAATATGCTGCCGTTTTGATCAGGTTTGTTTTGTTAAACATATTGTATATTGTATTTCAAGAGACTTCCTTGTTAAACAGAGACTAAAAATAAAATGCTTAGTCTGCTCTTAATACTATAAATGTTATAGGGGTCTCTTTCTGCATGACAGCTGCATAGAAATAGTGGTGTAAAGAAAGGGGAAAATACTCATAATCTCTGTTGAGGCTTATGTCGTTTTCCTCAGAGGAATGTTTACATTCAACATAGTGATTAGACTACACAGTCACATCTGTCAGCCCACACACACGCACAAGCAGGCACGCACACATGCACACACATGTGCACACACACACACACACACACACACAAACACACAAACATACTACCACTCCATTTTCAGCTTTCTTCCTCCAGCCCTCTACTGGTTATGCTATGTTCACTCACATAACATCATGTATATCAGTCCACACAAATTTGTCATCTGTGTCCATACAATATAGATGTAAACAGACACGCAGGCACGCATGCAGGTAATAATAATTATTATTATTTTATTATTTGTAGAGCACTTTTCAAAAACAAGTTATAAAGTGCTTTAACAAGTGTAAAGAATAATACAAAAAAAACAAGATAAGAGCATGAAAACATTGAAAAGACTAAAATACAGATTAATATAAAATTTGTAAAATACAATCAAATAAAAGGGATAAAATAAAGTAAGTAAGTAAAGTTATTTAGTATAGCACTTTACAAAGTGCTTCACAACAGTAAAATGATAAAGATTGAATTTTTCAAAACAATCAAACATTCAACAACAGACCTTAAAAACACTAAACAGTACAAGGACAGACAATGGCCTATTCGAATCTTCAGCTGCCTTATTAAGGCGTCAACAGAGTCTGCAGGAAGAGCCACCAGTGCAAAAGCATGATCACCTTTTGTTTGCAGTCGAGCGGATGAATGACCAGTAAGCCCTAGTCAGACGACCAAAGTGACCTACTGGAGATAAAAAGGTGGAGCAGATCAGACATGTAACAGGTGCCTGACCACTCAAGGTTCAGGATGTGAAAACAAGAACTGTAAAATTTATCCTGAACCTGAAAGCCAATTGTAAAAACAACAGGATGGTTTTGATGTGAATCCACCTGCTGGACCTGGTCAGCTGCCTTGCAACTGCATTTTTGACCATTTGTAGATGGTCCAGGGACCACTTGCTGAGGCAGGTGAAAAGAGAATCGCAGTAGTCTAACCGGGATTATATTATATATACGAGAGAATGGTCATCTTTAGCTCAGGTTGTGATACAGCAGACTTGAGTTTGTTTGTTTAGTTTCTTAAATGAAAAAAACATGTACTGTTTCAATATGTTGGTCAAAGTACATAGCCTGATCAAATACAAGATGCCCAATACACTGAGCAAACATGAAATCTATGCTATCTGAAGCAACAATAAGGACCTCAGTCTTATCTGCATTGAGCTGTAAAAAGATGTTAGCTATCCAGTCCTTAATGGCAGTGAGACAGTTGTACAAAACAGTCTCATCAGGCAAAAGAGACATACAGCTGGCTATTATCAGCGTAACAGTGATAAGAAATACCTTTAAATTTGCTAAAAACCTGAGGAAAGCATATACAAAGAAAATAATATAGTCCCAAACACAGAACCCTGAGGCACACCATAGGAATCTGAAAAATAGAAGGAGTACCGTGGTGCTCCAAGAGACACCCACCCACTGTCTAAGCCTTTCAGTCAGGATGCTGTGATCTACAGTATTAAAAGCTCAGATCCAGCAGCACCAAAACAGAGCATTCACCCGCATCAGAAGACATTATTATGTCATTGGAGACCCTGAGAAGAGCTGTTTCTGTGGAATGATGGAAAACCAGACTGGAATTTATCTAAAATGTTATGTTCAGTCAAGACAGCAATGAGCTGTTTGGCAGCAACTTTCTCTAAATGTCTTTTGGAAAAATGTATCTTAAATATAGGCCAATAGTTTCTGGGAAGAAATGGATCATGGTTATTTTTTTACAAGTAGGCTGCACATCTACTGTTGTAGTTATGGTTTTTGAGTTACGTTGAGTTTGTTCCTAGTTCATGTCCTTCTGTGTGTTTATTTATCACTCCCTACCTCTGTATTCTCGTTCCTTGTCCATGGTTATGTTTTGTTTTGTCCTTGCTCTCCTGTTTTGTGATCTCTGTTTTATTTTCCTAGATTTGTTCTTAGTTATTTAGGTTTGGTCAGCAATTCATTCTGTGTTTTTGTTCACTGAGGACTTGCAGGGAAATAGGAGTGACACAGTTCACAATTGATGGCCTAGTTGGATAAACAGAAAAGGGAGAAGAAGAGGGGACGATTCTTGCCCTGACATCTCTAATCTAATTCACAAAGAAAGAGAGAAAGTTACTGCAATGCTGATTTGACACATCAGGAGGCACATCAGGACGAGCAGGTATGATACTGTTGTTGATGGGTTAGGACTCTATGGTTGCATTTGGTTATTAGATTTTCCTCACATCCTTAACCATGTTGTTAAGGAGCTTAGTGGATTTCTACAGAGGCTAAGGATTCTGCTGAAACGACCAGGTGGGAATGAGACCGTGCTTTAGGAAATTAAAGAGATTTGGTCAACTCGGACTGTAATTTGTTCCCACGGGGACTATTACTCTTGTAACGGAAGAGGGGAATGATGGCAATAAACCCTGGAGCTTTTGTAGAACACTGGAGGCTGCGGCCGCAGGGCTAGTACATTTGCTAAGAGGGGGAGAATGTATCTCACCCTTGCTCCCTCCTTCCATCTGCCACATGCTGACTTGGAGGCTTAACATGCATTGTGCTTAACCTAGTCATTTAGTGTGTGTGAGCTTTTCATCCATGACTAAACACACGTCAGGAAGTGAAACAGATGGAAACAGAGAGATAGAAATATGCATCCACATTTAAAGAGTTATAGTAAGATGACAATGGCGGGAAGTGAGTGATTATTAAAGAGAAATGTTTACATTCAATCACTACATCACACTCATGAACAGTTAAAGTTAAGTAATTTACCTGCACAGTTACCATACACTAAAACATTGTACACGTTTCAAAAGCACGTACACAATAACCATTTAGGATCACGCCGAACAGGCAGCGCCTTGCGGTACTCCATTTGAAACATTGTATGTCATGTTGCCCTCAGTAAACTAGGTTATTGTTCTCTAATGAAGAAAACTAGCGAGCCATGCTGAATTGGATAATCATGACACTACACTGAGAAGTAAAGTTAAGAAGCTATTTAAATTCAACACCACAGATGGAAAAATTGTGGATAAAACTGGGGCTGCTGACTTCGACTTTGAAATGCAACTGTCTTGTGGCAAATGTTAGCTTACTAAAGCAAGGCAGCAGAGGGGCCGGGAATGAATAGAGCAAAGTTAATTTGACAACATAGGATTAGGCTGTGTGGATTGGGTTTGTATTCAAAACAAGTAATGTGCTAGTTTCATTTAAACTTCATATTTCTATCAGTTAATCGATGTACATAAACCAACTACAAGATATATATAAAGCTTAGTAAAACGGTGTTATTACTTTACCCGTATAATATATATTCCAGCATTTCTGCACTCTTCTTTGGAGGAGTGTTTGGGCTTGTACAAACTGTACTGATTTATCGTCTTTCTGACTCACTGCTTTGTTATACATGTTATTATTCTGACATGAGTCTGGTGACCCCATGTAACTTTAAGCATAGCAATGGCCATTTTCAACTTTAGCAATTAACAAAACAAACTAAGAAACACCTGTGTGGGTTTGAACAATTATTTTCATTATTGATCAGTCTGCTTTTTTCTTAATATTTTTCTAATGTGATTAATCACTTGGTCTATAAAATGTGAAAAATAGTCATACTAAGTATCCAAAACACAAAAATGTTTGTTTGGACTAGACAAAGACTAGTTTATTTTTCAGGATTTATTTTCTGTTGATTTCTGTAGATTAATTGACAAATCCTTTCAGCTCTAGTGTGCAGGGGCTTTTAAATCCCACTGTCCTGCCCACAGGATAGTCTTTAGAAGTATGTGCTGTGTAGCCAATAGTTGTTCAAAATCATGGAACTTTAAATTTAAGTAAATTATGTCACTGTAAATGTAGGAAAAATGGCAGACAATACACAACATCTAGAAACCTTCCATTCGTGTGTGTGCTGGTGGGTCACACAGCCACTCAAAGTCACACAGAGAAGGAGAGAGAGAGAAAGAGACAGAAAGGCAGTGTGACACAGAGACACTGCGTCTGGATTGGCTGAGAGGATCTCTTGTATCTGAGTGGAAGGAAAGGGAGCGAGGGAGAGGGATAGAGCGAGAGAGAGAGTTGAAACTGCTGGCCGACACGTGCTGCTCTGTCACATGACTCAATATTCTCTCTCTCTCTGTCATTCTACCTGTGTCTTTTCATACTCACTATGATCCTTTTCTCTGCTGATGCTTTGGCCTTTCCCTTGCTCTTTCTTTTCCCATGCTCTCTGTTCTGCTATTTCTCTTTTTCTCTTCATCTTCCATCCCACTTACCCATCACCAGTCTCTCCAGCACTGCTTTTCCACCCTTTTAATTTCCCCCTCAGTTACTTTCTCATTCCTCCTTATTTTATTTTATTTTCCTCTATCTTGTATTCACACTCGGTCTCTCTCATTTCCATCTGTTATCTTCTTAACCTCTTTCTCACCACGCCTTACCAGCGTGCCTTTTTTCTTTCAAGTGTCTGCTCTCTCTTCATTGTTACCATTCTATCTGTTTCTGATTTAATGGACTTCATTTGCATTCTTTAGAACACTTCATCCTAACCAACAAAGTATGAAATAACAAATGTAAATCAAAGAAGTAGATTAAGGAACATGTATTATCCCACAGTAAACATCCCAGAATCTTCAAATCTCTGCCTCTTAAATGCAAATTAAAATTAGCTTTACTGACATAACCATAAAGTACAGCATTGACAAAGCAGGCTGTATATGGTTTACATGCTCTTCATTTTTTATCAATTTTGTCCATTCCCCCCCCACCCTCGATCTCTTTCTGTCCTTCTCCTGTTAATCTTTCTTTTTTCACTTCTGTCACATCCCACTCCTGCAAATATACTCCTGTCTAGTTAAAATCCCATGCGTAGCTTACAGCCCAGCCTAGTCTATGGCCTATAATCCATAACTCTTCAAGCTAATAACGAGAATTACAGAAGCAGCATTCCCTTTACAGCTCAATGGTGTATGACATATCGAGAGAGTACCAAGGCTCAATGCAAATACCCTAACAAGTACATACTTGTACATTTTTGTAATGCAACTGCAATGAAAAATTATTTATATATATTATATATAAGTACATGAATGTATATCGAAACCGAGGATACCTGATATGTGGAACCTGTGCATCCTTTTGGCTGGTAAAGATCTGACAGCAAACTGGGCAGAGGCACATTAGGCACAGCTGCCTCTGTGAAAACACAGGGTACTATATCTTAAGGTTGATGTTTCAACATGCAATCAGTTAACTAGGTCAATGCTTAGTTACTTACTTCTAGAACAAAAAGGCTGTCCTCTCTGCCATCTCGCTAGCTGAGCTGCACATGAGCACTCGCACAACCATAAGATTTGTATCTTCCACTAGTAAGCAGCTACCCCAAGAAGTAGAAAATAAACAGAAACAGTGCAAATGCATCTGGGATTTTCTATTTTAGTTTTTTGTAGAAACAAAAGGAACAGGACAAAATGGTAAATACATCACAAGTGGACAGGTCCAAGTACGTCAGTTCACACCTGTCTTATTAAATCCTCACTGATTACTGTTCATGTTTTCCCATGATTACTTGTTTTCTCAAGATCACTAAACTGTTTTCCCAAGATAATGACATAATTATTTTTAGATCTTGAGAAAACAATAATAAATTTATTGTGATAGGCGCTGATAAAGCTATAACCTTGCCAACCGCCGTCTTAGATGACGCACACTGATGTGTACATAATCTGTAAGGCATAAAGCTATTTCAGCCGGTGTCAGGCCTTAATTGAAGAGATATGTGAGGCAGTGATCAGTATTCTTCTCCTCCTGTGACATTGCTACACTGAATGTTGTTTCCTGTAGTCAATTAACACACTAGTCTATCGTTTTGTCTTCTGGAGTTCTCTAATTAATTATGTCACTATCTCGTGAAAACGAAGCTTTGTTATCTTGAGAAAATTATCCAGTTATCTCGAGAGACACTCCCAAGTCATCACAAATGGACGCATAGTAAAGACCCATTGCCATCAGTTTGTAATGCACTGGGGAGGCACTTAGCATCATAGTTAAAGGCACTGGGGGAAACCCTGTAGCGTCATTTATGAACTAAAGTAGCTGTACGATATTTAACAGAACAGGTCAAGGAAGGAGGTGGTTGGGTTGGACAGTGCGCCAGAAACTGGACTTTCAACCAGGAGGCCAGCGTTTGTTTCCCATGTGAAAAAGTCAATATTGAATGTTTTTATTAAAGTTATGAGTTTAGCAAGTAACGTTACTTAACTTATGTAAGTGAACTGACATAAGTAACGGGGTTATTTTAGGCACAAGGTACATGGTTGTATAATGAAAATAAAGTCTATTTTGTTGCAAGTTTTTAACCCAAACCATGATCTTTTCCTAAACCTAACCAAGTAGTTTTGTTGCCATGGAGCCCTAAATGTCAAAAAATGACGCTAAAGGGGTAACCAGGGCGTTAAAAAGCGATTCCAAGGGGTCTTGAAGCGTCCATATGTGCCGAGTTGGGAGTGAGAATGTCTTGCGGTAAAACAATATTTATTGTCACAAATAATAACTCGTTATCACAGGAAAATTGAGTAAACAAAATGCATGAATGTATGGCCTCTTAGGGCTTACATAGAATCCGGATCATGTTTTGTGGAAAAAATATTTATTGGTTTTTGCTGTCCTCCGGCTGCTGTGCCACATCCCTCTCTCTCTTCAATAGCTTTATTAAGTTATACCTTCTCCAGGCGGTCCGCAGATCCTGTGCAAGCGTTGTTAACAGCAACGCTCCCCCAGGGCTCCAAGCTCCTAGTCAAGGCTGAGTCAGCTGGCATTAATAGTACCACTACCTGAACAGCTACAGTTAGCTGTATAGATAGCGGTTACTTTCCAAATAAAGCTATCTGTCCATCAGAAACTCCACAAATCACAGAGAGTTGAAGGAGGGGAGAGAGAGTTTTATGTGTACTCCTTCCATGAGAAAGCATTTTTATGGTACCATTGTATTACTGAAATAATTAGTTGATAATTATGCAAATCCAGTCCTCAATATACAATATTTATGTCACTCGACTTCCTGCATAGGTATTGAATGTTGCTGTAGACATAAACTGTACACTGTAGAATTGTTTATTGAAGCCTGGGCTGAGGAAACTGGAGTTCAGTATTGGATCCCTGATGCTTTATATTTCTCTGCATGACAAAAACTAACTTGCTAATAACGTGCTACACTTTGAAAAACGAGATTCTATATATGGTATGGAGTAGGGCAAGGTCATGGCATTTTGGTTGGGGTCTTGGTTTGAGGTCAAAACTTTATTTATAACATGACCAAATGAACCACTGCACTGCAGTATGGTGACCTAATGTGCAGAGCAGTGTTCATTCTGAACCTCCTGAAAAACAAGACAGCAACATTATGGCTTCAGGAGGACTGTAAAAAACAAAAACAACAGCCAAGGTGGTAACTAGTGGGGAAGGTAAAGAAGGAATGGGTGGAAAGATGAGACACCAAGAAGGAGAGAGAAAGGGAGAAAATGAGCCAAGACAAACATTCAGGAAGGCAGAAAATGGATTAAATTTTCAGCTGAGACAGAAAGGTGAAAACATTCAGACATCCTTCTCTGTGAGGAACGGTCACCAGCTAGGGCGTTTCTGAATTATTTTTAATGTAAAATGTTAGTTTTGGCTGAGCAGTCTTAATGGTCAATAATGTGTTTCCTGTTGTGCTCAAAATGCCCCTCAACTAGTGTTTTCTTGCAGCAGGTGTCAAGGAGGACAGGCATGTCTGCTAATTACCAAATGGGGAAGTAGTCATTTACTACAGTCACTGTAATAGTGTAATAGTTCACAGTTGGCATATAGACAGGTGTCTTACATTAGAAGTCAATACAAACCATGTAAAACCAAAGGTGATGCAGGATTTCTTCCTCACAAACCGACTGGAGCCCTTCACAGCAGTAGTGTGCTCAGTGCTGCCACTGGTGGCCGGAAGATGCTTAACTATTTTAATTAGTCATTGCCGCAACCCTATTAGCAGGTATTTAGACTGATTGACAGATAGACTCCACTGAAATGAGCAAGAGGGCTGCATTTCTTCGAACAGTGATTAAATCAGTCTGAATGTGGCCTTCATAATTTCCACCTTCCCATTTGTAACACACACACACACACACACACACACAGTGAGGTGCAGACCAGTGTGAGCTTCAATGCAAGTGGAGTTGATGTACAACCAATCCTCCTATAAAACATTTTATGCCACAGAGAAGAAATGTCCAGTTTCTACACATCTGCCTAGTGTCAGTAAAATAAGGAACTTTGAGATTTGAGATTGTGGGCCTCTTCAAATCACTGTTGTTTTCTTTGTTGCAGTCCTGCGTATTTCTAAAAACTGAATTCCTTATCAGCTTTTCAGACCTTGTGATCAATGTTTTCTCTCTGTGATAATTGATATTTTCCACCCCTATGACTGTTCCACATTAAATCAAGTGAAAAAAGCTGTTAGGGTGTTCATTACTGCAACATGGGGTCACACGCTTTATTTCAGGGTCACAAACTAAAAACGCTGCAAATCACAGGATTCATAGTTGCTGTACCAATATACAAATGGGGAGTCAGGTAACCATGTTTCTTTCAGGCCCTGTGGTTCTGTGTTTATGCATGTGAAAAACATCTTTTTTTAAAAGATTGTCCACAAAAAAAATCAATCCTGAGGCTGTACTTTTCATACATTATGCAGGTCAGTACGCACTGACATACACAAACACATGGTGTCATACACAAAATAAGAAGAAAGAACACCTTCTTAGATATTAGTTGACTATTTGGTCTACACAACACACCCTGCACCAGGTGGACAGCAGCCATACTGATCCATATTCTGCTGTTTGCTTTGTCACGGCTGTCAGAGGGGAAGAACGTGAGCCGAATTGTGTTGCTTGTCATGAGCCTACAAGGAATATTGATCGAAGTGTAAACGCATGCATGCTTCCACACACATGCATATACAAATAAACAGACAGATATTTAGGTGACAGATAGACTGAGAGGCTGTGGGGTCATGTGGGAAAAAGTTGATGTTTATGTTACATTATTATTGCTCTATAGTATTCCAAACAGTGAATCATGTATGGAAAGATTAGCTTTAGGCATTGTAGAAATGACAATAGAGAATCTAACTGCATTACACCCAATAGAGGCTACTTTAATCAGTGCCTGATTCAGACTGAATCTGCCACTGATTAAAGAGGATATTCACCTCAAATACATCTATTCTGTATTTCTCATGCTTCAGACAGTTTTTTTATTTAATGCAGTTAGATTTAAAGGAATCCTGTGAGTATAAAGAAACATAAAAAAACTAAAAAGTTCTTTATTGCTTTAAAGGGATAGTAAGTGATTGTAATCCAATCCTCTTTTTGTTAAATTCAGCAAATATTTCCTCACTGTTTGCTAGCTCTCCATTTTGTGTGTGCTCTGAAAAATAAATCTGGTTTTCCTACATATAGTAAGTATGAAAAACAATGAGCAGGATTAATCCATGAACATGAAAGTAAAGCACTGCCACAGTCAAAATGCAGTTTGACACATGTCACATGTTGATGGACCAAGATTTTGCATTGACTATATTTATATTGACGATTTTGAAATGGTTTCTCAAACCAAGGGGTTGCAGAAATGACTTAATCCTGAGCATGAAGTCTTTCAATTTAAGTTGTGTTTAAGTGTGAAAATTGAAAAAAACGGTCAGAAGATTTTTACTTGAAAGCAACATGTAGAAATCACAATAAGCAAATTCCCCCCAAAATATGAGTCACAATTCAAACTAGTTCCACCCATGAAGAGCGCAATTACACTCAATTACTCATCATATGAATCTGTATGACTTACAGTAATGTTTTGAAATGTTCATTTTACTGTAATTGTAGAGGTCTAGTGGTGATTCTTTATTGGGGACTTGTGACTTTGTCAATTTCAAATTATTTTAAAAATTTAATTGAATTCCTTGTGTGCGTGTCTGTGTGTGTGTGTGTGTGTGTGTGTAACAACAAGAAAAAGAGGACTTAACCACAATGTGGGACGTACATATGTGTCTGTGTGTGTGTGTCCATTCGGCTGTTAGTGCGTGAGACTGACTCAAAGCAGCGTGTGTGTACTCTGCTCTGGATGAGTCGCATTCTTGTCATTGATGTTTCAATGGGCCGGTGTCTGTTCAAGACAACTTCTGCTCTTCAGCCTCTGGAGGGGGGACACACACGCCCACACACTTACGCACACACATACACATGCAACCCATATCCTATATGAAGGCATTTTTGGGTTAACACGCTATGTAAACATCCTATGTTAGAAAATGACAGGCGTAAATCTTGTTTTTACAGTTATGCTGTTGATAAATATATATACATTTTACTATATATATATATATAGTACCATAAAAAGATCTTCTTTATATCATAAATAAATGTTTAAACAAGCTTCCCCTCTGTGTTATGCTCAAATGATTCTTTACATATGGACATGGTCCGCAACAATACTCGGGTAGGCTGTCACATTTGAACAATGCATAATTGGTACTAAGGGGCCCAAAGTGTGCCAAGAAAATATCCCCCACAACATTACACCACTGCCACCAACCTGAACCTCTGAATGTTGCAGCTGAAATCGAGACTCATCAGACCATGCAACGTTTATCTAATCTAGTATTGCAAATTGTAGGCTCAGTTTCCTGTTTTTAGCTGACAGGAGTGGCACCCGGTGTGGTCTTCCGCTGCTGTAGCCCATCTGCTACAAGGTTTTGACGCAACTGTTGGTTGTGCGTTCAGAGATGGTATTCTACATACATAGGTTGTAATGAGCAGTTGTTTGAGTTACTGTTGCCTTTCTGTCATCTCTAACCAGTCTGCCCATTCTCCTCTGCCATCAACAAGGCATTTTCGTCCACACAACTGCCGCTCACTGGATGTTTTCTCTTTTCGGACCACTCTCTGTAAACCCTAGAGATGGTAGTGCATGAAAATCCCAGCAGATCAGCAATTTCTGAAATACTCAGACCAGCCCGTCTGGCACCAACAACCATGCCACGTTCAAAGTCAACAAAATCACTTTTCTTACCCAATCTGATGCTCGGTTTGAAGTTGTCTTGACCACATCTTCACGCCTAAATGGATTGACTTGCTGCCATGTGATTCGCTGATTAGCTATTTGTGTTAACAAGCAAATTAACAGGTGTACCTAATAAAGTTGCTTACAGTAATCAAGTAGTCTGCTTACAGTATTCATTTTGGGTCTTTTCATACATAACAAAATATGAAAAAGATGCTCAGGTCCTCTTCTAACTTATTTGTACAAGGTTTTGGAACTGCCACAATGTGTAACGACCTTCCCTGCCTGCTCTCACAACTTAAGTTCACTGCGTGTGTGTGTGTGTGTGTGTGCACTGTGCTTACTCATGCATTCCTCTACTGTACTCACATCGCTCATTAAGGTATTTTGCCCTCCTGTTCCTACTTGGCTAGCGTTTTGGTACCACTCTGTCACAGCAGCATATGTTACCGTGAGTGGAGTGTAATTCTTTCACCCTTTCCGTTCAGACAGGGCTTGGAGCATGAAGGGCCACATTTAAACAGTAAATAGCGTAGCTGTTCGCTTCATTGCATTATATTTATGTATAAAAATGTCAGATTGCATAAGAAGGTTACCACTGTATTAGCATTTAAGCTAAATACCTTTCATATCAGTTGCTGTTAGTTAGTGTTTGCTGCATGATTAAGAAGGAGACAGTCAGGATAATTGTGGAAATCACTTTTTAATGCAAATTAAGTGTTAACCAGCAAGAGCTGTAAGAGTTACACCTACCTGCCTGGCAGAATTAGGTTACAGAAGAATGCTTATCAGACTGCAAAGTTTTTTTACTGGAGGTTTAGCAGACTCACACCATATATATACTTAATGTTAAATATGGTTGACATTTCTGGTAAAATATCAGCCTCAACCTTACTTTGCTGTGCAATGCACTGTGAGAAAACATAGTAACATTGTGTTATTACTCAATGAAGCTCTACTTCAATATGCAAGTCGTTTCCTAACAAGCAGTGCAGGTGAGCAATGCTTTTCCAAGGAAGAAGCTGTAATCTAAATAATTGTAAATCATTACATGAAATTTCACTGGCTCATTCAAATCCTGATGATTTCTTTGGAAGTGATCCAGTCAGATTAGAGATCCCACCTGTAACTATAACAACAGAATAACCGACCTGTGCTCCACCCTCGGCACACATTGAGACAGAAGAGCTGCCATTAGAGCGACATGATTCACAGTGGAAGACAAATGAATAAATAAAGGTAACATAAAGTAAATTGACTAAAAAATGTTTGTGAAAGACGCCTACAGATTGTGATTACTGAGTAAATTTCTGAGCTAATATGAATAAAGGAAATAATGAATCAGTCAGTAACCAGGTTGCTTAATGCATGAATGAATAACATCCTGGACTTGTAAAATAATGAATTTAAGAATTAATGAATAACTGAATTACCCAATGGATGAAAGAAATGAATGAGATTAAGATTAAGAAAACAACCCCCAGAAAAACAAAAACAAAAACAACAGAGATGGGGCAAAAAGTAATAAGAAATAGCAGAGAAGTTGGATGACAGAAAGGCTTTCGACAATGCTATTAGTGATAGGAACATCCAATTCATGGCATTATGGATGGTTACATAACTTGTTACAAGCCACAAGCTTTTATTGTTTATTGTATTTAATGATTCTTATCCTCCATCATGCATTTATTGAAAAATGAATGGTTGTTTAAATATGTTCTTGTGAACTGAAATGATGTTGACTTGACTTTCACGTTCACAAAATTGTTATATAATTGTTCAACTCTTGTTAAACGTAACTGTTGAAAAGCATTTTTATTTGAGAAAAAATGGTATTTTGGGATGCGCTCTTGTCCTCACATATATTAAACAGCCTTGTTTAGTCTTGTTAAAGTAAGAGTCATTTATGTCTGTTTATGTTTTATTTATGTCTGCTAGTCATTACTCATTACCTGATTTACATTTATTTTGTTTGGCTCAGTTTAAGTTAGTAAGTTGGTACAGTAAAAGTTAAAATCAATAATTTTGCAAACAAGTTACTACTTCTGCCTTAAATAGAGCGGCCGTCCACTGATCAAAAGGTCCGTGGTTGCAGGGATTCAACCACAGACTTCCTTCAGTCTGCATGTCGAAGTATCTGTGTGCAAGATACTGAACTCCAAATTGTGAATGCGTATGAATGCGTTACTTTCTGATGAGCAGCAGGCACCTTAGCCTCTGCTCATCAGTGAATGAATGTGTGTGAAAAGGGTAAACATGTAGTGTAAAGCACTTTAGGTGGCTGAAAGACTAGAAAGGAGCTATACAAGTACAGAACATTTCCCCATAGAATAAGAGATTTAGATTAAACTAATTTAAGTACATGCCTTCATCATTCATCAGCAATCTAACGTTGCTGACATCTGTGACAGTACAAAATGAATCTCGCTACATGTAACTCTGGTATCTGTAATGTCAGTTTGAGCACATGAAACCATAAACAATGATATTTTTAGAAGGCATTAATTACAAGTGTGGCTGGAAAATGCCATAGACCAATGCAGGTTGCTCCTCTGAAGCAGCTGGTTGTGTAAGGACTTGTGTTTTCTACATGAATACCACTGCTGAACACACCAACACAATGCCATGGGATACAGAAATAGAACATGACTCATGAGAGAGAGAGAGAGAGAGAGTAGCCTACTGTACACACACAAACATACAATATACAAAGAAACACACATGTGACCTATTATACAGTAAGACGTAGAGCTACAGAAACACACAATTACTATCTTCATTTGATCAGCATAATGTATTTTATATCTAAAAATGTATTTATTCCTATACATTCTGGAAGTCTAGGCATCAGTATTGTGATATTCAATCAATGTCCCAAACTAAGCTGTGCTCCACAAAACACACTCACATCAGCTGATTTAGTCTCATACTGTACATCCTGATTTAATATTGTGTTTCAAGTCTGATTCAGGTGATTGTGTTGCATGCAGCTTCATGATCGGGTCAGGTTCAGGTTTTGCATTCGTTTGAGGGCAACTTCAATACACTTTCTTTCACTTTATGGATTGGAGAGAGGAGAGAAGGTGCAGAGAATATTGGCAGTAGCAACAATGCACCCAAGTTAAAAAGATGCCTGTGGGAATTGAAATTAAACATGTTAGCTCATTTAAGTAGAACATTAAAATACTATAATTATTCACCTGAATAGCATATCACATGTTTTCTGTGAAAGATCATTCCAAAATTATTTCCAAGTGTTAACATTAATTAAACATGTCATGTTAATTACATGTCATGTCAAAAACCAGAAACAATATATATATATATGACCGTGAAAGTGAAAAATAGCACACACACGAAAACACACTGTATACATATACACATGCCCTTATACAGTACACAAATACATATGCAGTACTCAGACACTCCTTTCCATTAGTGTGTGTGTGTGTGTGTGTGTGTGTGTGTGTGTGCGTGTGTGTGTGTGTGTGTGAGTGAGTGAGTGATGCAGAGTGACAGCAAGGATCTCAGTGTGATGTTGCATGTTGTTATGCTGCTGCATCTAAAAAATGAAAAGCATCACGCAGACTGCTGTTTTCTAAAAGCTCACAACCTGCAGTGTTTCATTTCCTTGCACTGTTATGTGACACATTTTAAATTTCCAAGGGTTTTCTGACCAAAAACAATGACTGTGTGAGACCAGAAAAGCATTGTTTTTTGTTCAAACAGCTTAAAACGACTTAAGTTTACATAAAACAGCAAAGCAAGTTTTTATTTATTTATTTATTTTTTATTTTTTTACAGCTGTTGAGTCTTACAGAGAAGGTCAAGGTGGATGGATGGTGGTAAAAAGGGATTGCATCTTGTCTCCTGTCAACACTACAAGTCTAAACTGAACCAGACCTTTACCACCAAAAGAGTGTTTTGTCTTTAAGGTCTGAGGGCTTGGAGTGTGCAGGAATTTGTCAAGGTGCAGGACAGATAATGTATACATTAACAGTATCACAAATACAAAAATATATGTGATATATGCATACATACTGTACTGGACTCACTTTGCTGTAGCTGTTTATAGTCAAAACGGAAGGAAATGCATGGAAGAAGCTTACACATTCTGCCTGTTCTCTGTGTGAGTTTTTTGTTGTTTGATCAGTTCAGTATCTGTTATATTGTCTGTTGGGTTTCAGTCCTGGCTCTGCGTGTGAGCTCTGCCTGATTTTTTGTCCGTTTGGTTATCACTGTGTTAATCTGTTTTGTTCAGTTATCTTAGTCTGTTGTTAAGGTTGTCTGTGTTGTTCTGTTATCTATCTCCCTTAGCCACTCTGTGCTATTAGTTGGCCCCTGTTGGTTTTGTTGCTAACGCCTTGCGTTTAGACTCCCTGTTGCGGTGCTGTTAGTTTAGACTTAGCTTATGATTTGATTGCTACCTTAGTGTGCTTCATCTACCTGGTGTTGTTATTTATCTGGTTATGATCTGTCATCTGGTGTTTAGTGGTGTTTTGGTATTTTCCTTATGTCTGTTCTGTTCAGTGTTTAGTGTTGTCCTGTTTCCTGGTTGGGCCTGTCTCTGTTCCCTACCCCGTTCTGTGTAACAGTTGGTTCATGTTTTCTGTTTTGGGGTTTTGTTCCTGGTCTTGTGTTCTCTGAGCCTTATTCATTCTTTTTGTTCATTTGCATGTTCAGTTTTGCTCATTTGTACCTGTCTGTCTTGTATCTTAGTTAGTCTTTGTATTTACTCCTTGTTCAGTGTTTGCATTATTTCGGCTTTGTCTGTTTTCCCTGTTGGTTGTAGTTTATTTGTATCTGTCTGCTTGTGTCTGGATTAGTTTGTTATTTATATTATATATATATATATATATATATATATATATATATATATATATATTTATATTATATATCCGTTATGTCTTATTTTGATGTCTGTGTTTAGTCTTCAGTAACCTGTATCCTGTCTGTTACTCCAGAAGCCCTCTGCCTGTCTGTCTCTCTGTTTTCCCTTGCTGTCTCTCTTGCCTGCCTGTCTCATTAGTCCTGATCCCTCTCACCTGTGTTGCTCCCGCCTGCTCGTTAGTCACTGGTGTATAAATGTTTGGTGTTTTTGTTCAGTCCCTGTCTGGTCATTGTAGCGTGTATACGCGCTGTCGTATGATGTGTGTTCTGCAAGTTGCTATATTACCTGTTCTGCTTTTTGGACGTTGCCAGTTTCCACTGCCTGTGAGTTTTGTTTTGCCTGTTGCCTTGGATTAAAAACCCTGGAACTAAACCTTAGCAATCAGTGTCTTGCATTTGGGCTCTCTCCTGCTTTGCGCACCCTCAAACCTGACAGAAGCTCTCAGCTCCTAATTATAATGACTTGTATCAGACATGGCAAACATTGCAAATGAATAATAATTTAATAATAAGGATATTCAGTCATATCAATATTGACAGCAGTAAGTGATTGCAGATAAGGCCTTAGTGCTGTTTTTGATATTCTACCTGTGACTAAACATATAGTTTGGTTCCTGTTATTAGAGTTAAGCTATATAAAAGAAGAACTGTGTACAAACACTGTGTTCAGTATTTGCGGATTTATGTCAAGTTATTATGAAAATATCTGCAAAGTGCACAAACATAAACTGTCAAATTAAAATTTGCATTCTATATCGTTCACAGCTGATATGACCACTTTAATGAAAATCTAACAAAGTCATAGCATATAGCTAAAGTCTTCAGATTACACCATCTTTACCAGTTTAATGAATGGCTGAAAATGTCTTAACAGCAAATGAATATTTTTAAGATTTCAAGATTTAAAAATGTAAGACATTTTGTATCATACTTCCCTGGTTTATGTTTTTGTCTCTCTATATCTTATTCTCTCTCTTTCTCTTATTCTATCTCTGGCTCTCTCACCCTCTCTCCGCCTGCCTTTCACCCAGAGGTTTCCCTCTCTGGAACATCATGTAACTCTCTCTCTCACACTCTGTTTTTTCACTGTTTTTCTGCCTCTCTCGCCCTCTCCCTCCTGTTTCCTTCCTTATCCCCTTCTCTTTCCGCAGCTCCCTCTCAGCTTTATTTCGGTAGAGAGAGATAATCCTGAATCACGTGGAGAGAGTATTTCTGAAACGTATTGCTGGATTCATGAGGCACACACACGAAGAGGGAGAAGACAAAAGTGAGTGTATTTTACAGTGGTTATAAAGAAAGAATGCTACTGAAGCCCATTTGAAGTGAACTGACAGGGCATAAGAGGTAGAGAACAAATACGTGAGAGAAGAAGTACTAGTGTAAATGAACGCGCGCACACACACACACACACACACAAACACACACACCAAACCTCTGCCAGCCAGTAGAAACAGCTGTTGTTGGACAGTCACCAGAACATCAGATTAATATGAGAGGGGGAAGGAAAGAGGGATGAGGAGAGAGAGAAGGAAAAGAGAATGGGGTGGGGGGTAGAGAGAGGAGCAGAAAGCTAGAATTAAATAAACGGGAGAGAGAGAGAGGATCAAAACGGGGGGAGCAAGAGTGGGAGTGATGTGAAAGAGGAATGTTTCAGGTGGATTGAGGAGATAAAATAGAGGGAGTGTGTGATAGTTTAAGAGAGAGAAGACAATTAAACAGCAACTTCGCTTCAACATACTCAATTCACATATTTTTAAAAATGCATTAAAACCCACAGCTGTCCCTCTCCACTCTCCTCTCGCAGTTACATATTGTTGGGATCTACACAGAGATGCATATTATTATAGGTTGTAAACACTTGGTTAAGATCTGTTATGCACACCTTCTGAATCTCAACAATACATTTTACGGCCCTGTGCGTTAAACAAATTGACTGCTTAATCCAACTTCCTGCCAGTGTGCGAGTACGAAGAGGAGAAGAAAAAATCAACGTTTGAAAAACTGTAACACCTTGTCTACACAGGAGGCATAGTTTGAAGAGCATGTTAGCAGAGCAACAGCAGCAGCTTCAGAGCTCCATCTGTGTCTATACAGGATGCATTCAGGCACAGTATTAGGTGTAGGTCTCCTGCATTTTGGCAGAGCTCAGAGCCCAACCCACAATGGCTATGTTCACGCACATAAAACAAAAGAAAATATACTTAAAGCGTAAAAATAGGTGCCCTGTGTAGACAGCTGTATTGATTAAAAGAGGACCATATCTATTCCATCAATAGAAAATGCCGCATATAAATGTTTCCAAACAACACACTTGCATGTTCACTTACAGTGTGGAGAAGCATGTTCTAGATTTGATGGACAGAAAAGATATACTTCAGTTTTTACCAGTCAGCACAATGGCTCATGTTTTATTTGTCTTTTTTACCCAATTTGGGACATTGTATAGAGCTGGGCCTGACCAGATATTTGCATGCAAAATACCATAACTGTTGCAAAACATATGTAATGTGTATTAGGATACTTCTGAGTGGTAGGGAGGATGAAGAATTGCCCACTTTAAACACTTACAGTTCAACACTGCAAACTCTTTTCAAATTTAAACTCCAAACTTTCCACACTGCTGTGAATTTATTTGAGTTGTTATCAGTCTTGACAGGCGATGTTCCCTAATCCGAGAGAACGTGACATTGGCCTGTTCTTTGGAGGCATGGAGTACAAGACAAGGTCACATATATTTCCAGATTTTTCACATTACTCGATTTTGTGCGTAAAAAAGGTATAGCAGTGCTCTGCAATGGACTCTATAACCTGGGACCAGAATCGATTGATTATGTTCAGTAAAGTGTATTTACCACCTCAGATAAATAGATTTAATGTTGGGTCACAATTTTATAGTGTGCATGACTGCTGATTTACTCTCTAAGCATTTAGATTATGCATGTTTGTGTGTGTGGGTGTGTGTGGGGCATTTGCATGCACAACACAAATGAAATGGCTTGATCTAAGGACCTGAACACTGCCATAATAAGGAGAGAGACAGAGACAGAGGAAGGGGACATAGCCGTAGGAATAAAAGAGAGGAGAGAAATATAAAAAAGAGGGCAAAAGGAAGAGAGAGAGAGAAAGAGACTATTCCTAAGGCACCTGCCTCTTGTTCGCTCCAGCGAGGGAAAAATCTCCCATAATTAACTCTGAGCCCACAAGACCACACACACACACACACACACACACACACACACACACACACACACACACATACACACTCACACACACACACAAGAGGAGAGAGAGAAAGGGGAAATCCTCAAATAACCTCAGTAAATCCATCCAAAATGCTGCAAGCTGGCAGCTCAGGCACTCAAACAAACAAATACACATACTCACACAAACAAATACACACACGTGGGAACAACCAGAAGATGCTGAGAGGGGTAAAAAAAAAATTGGGTTGGAGAGAGAGAGAGAGAGAGAGAGAGAGAGAGAGAGAGAGAGAAAGAAACTGGTGAAAAGCATGATCAGGAGAGAGCGATCAAATTAAAAAGAGAGTAAGAGAGACACAAAGAATAGGAATTGAGAGAAAATATGAAGAATGTTTCCTCTCATGCTGATCAAGCTTAAATTCTCCACACACTCTGATAAATGATGTATTTATGTGTGTGTGACCTTATGAGACGGTATGCTTCGGTAGTGGAGAAAACTGCAACCGAGGTTTGTTAAAATCTTCACCCTGGCTGGGGTGTTCAAAAATGTTAAGTTTCAGTGACCTGACACTGCATTTCCGTATGGACGAACGGCCAAACCGCATAGAATTTTATTTTATTATTTTATGTTGAACTCATTGATATTCAGATGAAAAACCTGTCAACTGATCCATGGACTTATTTACGCCCCTCTCTACTGCCATGACGACATTCTGTGAAAAGCAGTGTCAGCGGTGGGAGTTCGCTTCACACTGGGGCCAACTGTGCTAAATGGCACTTTGGATGAAAAGTGCACAAAATGTCTGTAATGCTTCACACAATCTTTGCTGGGTGTCAAGTTTAGTTTGCTTTCTGTCTTTGTCAACCTGTCAGAATGCTAACATAACCTGTGGCTAGGAAGCAGCTTTTAGTCTAGTGCAACAATTTTTGACATCATGGCCTCTATTTGCAACCTTTACTGTTTTTGTACTGATCTTCCCCCAGAAAGAAACACTCAAACTTTTCAACATATGCTGGTTGAGTTAAAAACTTGCAAACCCAAACAGTTTAACCATCGTTCTGTATCAGTGCGCAAGGAATATTAAATTGAAGTTAACTGTTGCGGCAGTACTACAGCTTCATTTAACTCACTGGTGAAACAAACCATGGGTTAAAGTGACTACAGATAAAGTTTGAAAAAAGTTAAATGTACAATGTTAATATGCCAGAACAAGTAATACAACTGTCCGGACGTGGCAGTGGAATTTCCTCAAGGCAATTATCGCTTGGTGTGCAAACACTAACTAGATATAATCGCACCTGTGTCAAACAACTGAATAATAGTATATCAAATGCATCTTCTAGAATTGTCTTTACACGTCTTTGCCAAGCAGGGTGACTATTGTTTGATTGTTGTTTTTAAAATAATTTTTTTCAAATTCCAAAATATAACCATGCCCCTTTAAATCTTTCTCTGTGTTCTTTTAAATGCGTTCATGTAGTTAATTGCTTGAATTATTAAATCTACTTTAGTTTTTAGGTTATCTGCAGCCTGTCATGGTCTTATCAAGCAAATTGCTGACCCGTAACTACTGGTATGTGGCTATCAGAGCAGAAGTTATAAATGACTCAGACTTTGTATTGGTGGATTTACTTTGACGGTGTGATTACTAGGGAAATAGAATATAGGACCATGAATATTATTTGTCTTTGTGCTCACATTTTATTTACTGGTTTTATGACTGTGTTCACTGCAGCAAAGAAGCAAAGATAAGCCCTTAAACCAATTTAACACTGTTATCTAAATCACTAATACTGTAGTAAACAAAGTCGATTGCATGGAATAACTTCTTGGTTCCACTTTGACCTCATGGACCAAAACAAACATAGAGCTTCAGAATTTGATCCTGCATCTACATAACCTACTTCCTACCTCAAACTGATTTAGAAACAGATTGAGGCAGATAGTTTAGCAGAAATGTGACATTTCCAGGATTTTATTTCTGATTAAAAACTGGAGCCAAAGACCGATTACAGACGTGTAAGTGGTGCATTTGTCCCATAAGGTGAGGTAAGGAAAGCCAATTCATCCATGGCCTAGCCAGCCTAAAGTTCAAATTGTGGGATGGTTTTGTCAGTCCAATGTGGGTCACCCACAATTTTCTAAAACAGCAATCTTTAAAGATATACCACTAAAAAACAAAACCACTTGTTCAAATACAGCGTGGCATATTTATTCTGACGAACTGAACCACTAGCCATCATCATACATTTTATAGGCTATTATTTAAAGATTGTAATGAATTTCCATTTACAACCATCGTAAAACAATGTCCTATAAGTATGCATGTTCACAGTGTTTGGAGGTCCAAGCTACATGTGTGCATCACTTTTTGTTGTGTCCCACTTTCCTAAAGTGAAGAGTTCCATAAATAGTAACTTTAGTCATTTCATTTGGCTATCATGCTAAACTGTTCACATTCTAAGTGTTCACTCTTGACTCAGGTGAAGTCAGTCATGCTAAAGAAAATGTTTGACTTGAAAATCTGGGTTAAAGTCACTTTAAGTAAATGTTTGTGGTTGCCATTTTTGTTTATGTTATGTTATTTTTTGTTAGTTATTTTTGCTATGAGACTGTTATATGTATGTATGTATGTATGTATATATATGTGTGTATATAATGGCTTTAACTAGTTTGATCGGTGGTCGCTAAAAAGGCCGATAAGAAAAGCCAATCAGATGATGCAATACTCGCCAGACAAATTTTCAACGGCAGCTAAAGTGTTTCACTACGCTGTCTGAGCGGTTTTCAAAGCTAGCTAGCACCAAAGTCCTTCTCAGACAAGAAGGGATTAACACGGCCACATAATCATTTACAATTAGAGTTGAGCGGCAATCAGACAAATAGAGCAACACGCAGGAACGATCATGTGAAACTGACGCAGCTGTGCTCATCTCACACACACACCACCCGCAACCGGAGTTTACACTCAGTGTGAGTTTCCTGATGCAAAGATCAGCTGACTGCCTCTGTCTCTCTGTTTTTGTTACAAAAACGGAGACCTTTTACTACGTTTCCGCCTCCCGTCCAGGTTAAAACGGTGAATCAGAAGATGTTTGTTTGAAAACGCTGCTGACCCGATGGACAAAACAGAGGACTTTATAAAACGATGGCACACTCTCACATTTGGCTTTGTGAGTCGGGCTTATCAGTCACGCAAAGCAAAAACACAATGCTACTTACAGAGTTTTAGTTTTGGTATTTTTATTAAAATATAAGTACTGTGTAAATAACACTTAACAGTTAGCCTAGCCTACTGTGCATGTCGCTGTATTTACTTTGCGACAACTCCCAGTCTGTTTTCCGCCGGCTCTCGTACTCCCGTGCAGTAACAGTTCCACTTCGTTGCCTGATGCATATACTGTATATATAAATATATGCCTGATGCATATATCTACATATACATATATATTTCTTTAGCCAGTAGGTGTGGATCATGTCAGGGCCTGGTGCTGTCCAGCTCTTCATACTTAAATCATTCTTAGATCCACTAGCCACTGAGCATTGGTGTTGTGGGATGCCTCTTTCTCCCATATGTTCTTCCAGTACTGTTCAGTCTCAGCCCTGGGTGGATCTGATCTTGCGTTATTACCCTGCCACTGAGAGTACACTTTGGATGGTTCGGTGGAGAACATCCGGTTTATTCTCCTGGCTTCTGCTTCTGTATTTCTTTAGGCGGGTAGCCAGAGCGGTAAGTCTTTGTTTGGCAGTCTCCAGACCCTCAGGTATCGGCAGCTTGTTTTATTTCTTAGGTAGCCCCTTCCTTGCACCTTTCTGTTGCTCTGAGAGCTGACTAACCTCTCTTCGTGTTGCCTTCTCCTCCGTGGGGGGTAATGCTCTTTGTGGCTTGTCCAGCTCATTGGTCTCGGTTATGGCTTTAGTAGGGATAGTATGTAATGCTGCATTCACATCTTTTAGTAGATGGGGAGATGTCTACAATGATGACATCTCCCCACTGACGTGTTGTCCTGGCTCCCCCTTGCCGTAGCATATTTGTTGTACCTCATCAATCTCTAGTTGTGGTAGGAGTTGATGTTAGAACTCTGAGCTAGGAGTTGTTTTTTTGTCAGTGTTGATGATGGGTTTCGAGGCATCCATATATCCCACAGTCTCTGCATATAACCCCTCTCACCGGGATTGCTTGTATAGTAGCATTGCAGATCCATATTTTCTGCTCTGCGACGTCCGAGCCGGTATGGCTCTTGTATTTGAGGTTTCACTCATGCCTGAGGTAGGCAAGTAGCATTAAGGACCTTGCCTAAGGGTCCACGTGCCCTGACTGGGAATCAAACCCACGATCACCTGTACTAAAGTCGGTGAGCTTTATAAATATATATATGAATGAAACTATTCGGATTACTGCTGCAGAAGATTGTTTGATTTTACATCAATACAGAATATGACTGCAACACTATTTAACACAAGTGTACATGAACCCTCTACTGGATCACCACCATCACAAGCAACCAAGAGTAAGGAGGTCAGGATCAGAGCCACAGTTCCCCAACAGCACCATGACACTGACATTTGAAGGGAGGTGGAATGTGTGAATTCCCTGTCCCATGACCATTGACCTCCTTACTGTTGGTTGTTGACAACATACTATAGATGCTGAAGCACTTGCACATTACATGCCAATCTACAGCATCAGCTTTGACTGTTAATTGTTAATTGATTGTTAATTAAGTCCAAGTGCTTTGCAAGAGGTAAAAGTTAAAAAAAAAACATAGTTGACAGATTCAAACTTGAATTCCTGGAATTCTTCTGTCTTCAGCTCCTGTGTCCCTTTGTACTAGAGGGAGTTTAAAAACAAGGGTCAGTAAGTACACAGGAGAGAGGAATGTGTATTTATAAAAAGCAGAGATAACACTGCACTGAATGCAACATTAAGACAGGCTGATCTGCACACAGTTCTGTACAACAATAAAATGGTGGGGGTTTTTTTTATCTCATTTCTATTTTCCCCTCATGACAGATGCAGATTTAGAAGGTGACATTGGGACAGCATCAAATCCCCACCTGGTATTCACTGTGATCTTTCTGATACCAGAAAATAAAATACACATGAGTATGGTGTCTGTCAGGGTGGAAAAGCCTGTGACACACCATTTAGTTCTCCACAGTACAACTCCCCCTTAAAACCAAGAATGACTAAATACTTTTGGGATGGTGGCAGCTCCTTGCAGCAGGGTGTGGCAGGTTTCATCACATGTTTTACAGAATGACTCCACTAAAACTAAGGAGTTTAATCTTTCAACACTTGAGAGATTTCTCTGGATAGCTAGGAGATCAGAAAGAAAAGTCTGTCACAGTAAACATTTGTTTATCGATCAATATATTTGTTTTTTCAGCCTAAACACAATGAATTTGTAACATCAACTGGCTGTGATATTTTCCTAAAGAAAAGTAGGGAATATAATTATAGTAGAGAACTAATGTAACTAATGTAACATATGACCATGCTCGCTCTTGGAATAATACAACTGCTTAGACATTTACTTTTAGAGACTTTTATTTTTGGACAGTTTATGGAGATGTTTTTGTTCCAAATGAGACCGAAATTGAATTTGGAATCCACGAATGTGAGCATCTGAAGAAATAAACCCTGAGTTGTTGATGTGCAGGTGTTACTGGGGACAGCACTGCTGGTAGAACAGAACTGACAACACAAAGCTTTTCCTGGGCAGAGTGTGAGTGCTACCACTTGTCAAGCATAGTCCCATCTGTTTGATGAATACACTATTGTCCCTCTCCTGGAGACTATTGGTTGCTACATTATCATTCAAGCGTCTTGAATGATGTAGATCTTAGCCCTGATTTAGATATGGACAACTTTTACAAACTTGTTTGCTTCAATTAATCACTGGCCTTTAAGTTCAGCAGGACAGTTCTAATTGCATAATTAAGGGCTAAGTTCAGTCTTACCTCAGGATTTTGCACTCTCCATGTTAAAGTGCAGGTGTTCTTGTCAAAAACTGACAGCAACAATTACTGTGCCCAGTCTGCCTCCTAATTATAGTGATGGTAATGACATTTAGGCCTGTATGTGGTTTAGCCCTTGAAAAGGCCACATTGTTACCTCACAAATGTTAAGCAAAGTTTTTGACATCATACCCCACTATCGTGAGTTTTAGAGCACCTTCAGCTGACATGAGAGACCTTGGCCTCTGATAAGCTATCAGCTCTCCTCTCGCTGAATTACAACAAGCTAAAGAAGCACCCTTGAGCAAGGCATTTAACATAAAAGATCCGATTTAAGCTGATATCTCCAATTGGCTGAGGATATAAGGCTATATGCATGCTATAAACAAGGTAAACTGTTGGAGTGGCACATTGATTAGACAGTGGTGAATGAGTCCATAAGTCAATGAGTCAGTACTGAATTAGTGTGTTTACTCTTCCTGCATTTTATTATCAAGATCTGGAGCTGAATCAGCCAGAGGCAGAAAAACACTACTATTGTTGGGTGGATTTTGAAATAAAAATAAAATCATCCGGTTTATGCTGTTAGGTGATTGGTTGTTTGCCTTCTGGTCAAATTGCTAAAGTTTTCAGAATTAAATTTTGACTGGATTTTACTAAGCTGTCGAGGTCAGAAGTGTGACTAAAATAATAATCATTTTAAAAAATAGACCATGAACCACAAGCAAATGGAAAAATGGTGTGGTGTGCCATGGGTGACATGATAAATGGATGATAAATTTATGATTCACTTCATTTGTTTGTAGCGCAGAGAAGCAACTTAGCTGAAGTTCACTTTACTCTTACAAAGTGTGCTCCTACATCTCTCTTTGTAAAGTTTAGTGTGTTCCCCACATTTTCCCATCCATTGTTTTATCTAAATTTGTCTTTTTCAACATTTCTTCTCCGTCTTTACACAAATCACAGTACTAATTAGGAGGGCAAGTTGTTTGCTGATGTATGTGCATTTGTAGTTTGGTACAATCACATGTAATGGTGCATTTTCACATAACTTAATTCAGGCAAATTTGTCTGCTGGACTGTTGCAGTCTGTGTTCATGATGAAACAGTTTCAGCTTGCACGTTGTACCTCAAGTCACATCAGTTTCTTGCCTGTGTCAACTCATAGTTCGTGGTCAGTCTCACAGGAATTGGGAGGTTGCAGGACTCTAACCACAGTCGACCTGTCATTAAGTCACACAAAAGGGGTTACCCCTCAGAAAACCTGGCTGCAGTGTAAAGACCATCTAAAGCTATAAAACATGTTATTTATGAATGTCTATTATAACTACACTGCCGCAAACCAAATGTCCTTAAACTGCCAAAAGTGAATTACAAAAGCTACAGAGAGAGAGAGAGAGAGAGAGAGAGAGGGAGGGAGAGGGAGAGCCATGTGTTTTATTGATTTGTGAGACTCTTGTGAAGCTAATTAAGTGCTATAAAAACACTGTAAATAAAACTGAAAGTACACAGGGTTTACCCACCCACACACCCACACACACTAAAGTTCATGTTCATTCGGGTTAAATCCACTTACTTTGGATCTGTCCAATTTGTTGAAGAACAGAGGATGAGACAAAGAAGGTGAAACCAGTCAATAAAGAACAAGATCAGGGTTATGGAGACAAAAGAGGAAGAACAGTTGGAGAAGGTGAAGAAAGAGGTTTGGAGGATGAAGAGGCATGCTGACGAAATTACCATAGGACAGGGTGATAGAGGAGGAGAAGAGGGGGGAGACAAGAAAGGAAGGTGAACGGGATAAAGAAGGTTTAAGAGGAGGAGAGGAGAGATTGGAGATGAAGAGGAGAAGAAGATGTAGAAGGGCATGTTTAAGGAATAGGGGTGAAGAACAGGTGAAAGGGGGTAAAATGGAGATAAATAGTGGTGAAGGAAGGACAAGTTGGAGGTGATGTCAAGGGGAAAGGAAGAGAAAGGTCTCCATCTCTCTCTTGTCCATAAAGCTTTAATCTCTCTGGGCTGAGACGATCGAAGGTCAACCAGAGGACTCTTAGTGAATGGTGGGAAAAGGATCTGTCAGCACACACCACGTGGATGTTGAGCACACACTTATCATTCACTCCTACTCATTTTTATAACCCCCCCCCACACACACACACACACACACACACACACACACACACACACACACACACACACACACAATCTGTAACAGAGAAAAACATGGACCCATAAAGAATGTCTACTGTTTAACAAGGTGTTATTATTAATAGACCGCGACAAATATCATAATCTGTTTGTTTATTTGAAAAACAAATCTGTATTACTTTATTGGCATTTATTTTTGTATAAGACACAAAAAACAAAACAAACAATGCAAAATACTTGCAATACCTGACCACTGAAAAACAAAATACCATTTGCAGTGCAAACATTGTTTAGTTTTTAGTTCATGTTTTTTTAATTACCTCAGGGACACAATGAGTAGCTTTTCTGCATTTCCCCTTTCATTTATCCAACTCTATTATTATTTAAGTATAAGTGAGCCACCTTACTGTAATCTACAGTAAACTGTGTCCTCTTTAAACTGACAAATATCACTTTGTGAGAATATAAAACTGAAATGATGTTAAGAAAAAGCTGGTAAATACGCTCCATTTATTCTGAATTCATTATTTTATATGAGACTTTATAATAACTCCTGCTAACTCTACACAAAAACAAACACAAATACAGTATGTAAAGGTAATATACATGGCACACATACAAACACACACTCAGTATAAGCAATTGCTGTAGGTGCACACACATATTTGCTACATGGCAATGCAATGCAGCTATGCATTCACACATGCACTCATTCTTCACACACACACAAAGCTGAGTGTGACACCACTGGAATGCCGGCTGCTCATGTGGAACCAGCTGACCTTCGGGCAGTGATACTTGTCCTTGAGTCACATGAGAGAGGGGACGCACTGCAGTGTGTTTGTGTGTGTGTGTGTGTAACATTTGCATTTTAACACAGCAGGAGCGTGACTGTGACTTTGAAGGGGACTCTCTCTCTCCCTCTTTAGTTACAGCTCAAGTGAAAGTGTGTGTGTAGTGTGCACAGATATGTACCATATGTGCATGTAGAACTGTGTGTGTGTGTGTGTGTGTGTGTGTGTCTGTGGGTGCTTGTGCGTGTTAGTTTGGGTGCTGTGGCAGTTCCCATCAGCTCTGCTATTGATCAGGGGTTGGTATTACACGTGACCGTGTGTGTCTGTGTGTATCTGACAATCTGCATTAGTACGCAGTTGTGTTTGTTTGTGTGTGTGTGTGTGTAGATGTAGTTGATCGAGGGGCTGCTTTAGTTTCATTGTCCATTGGCATGCATGTTGGACAGGCCGCGCGTGTGTGTGTGAGAAAGGTGATGATAATAAGCGTCCATCTAATTCTGCTAGTACCAAGGCCACCTCAAGGCCACATCACCTTCCTCTGGAGTGTTTTCTTATGGATCGATGCCCTCACACAGAAGAGCTGTGGTCACCGTGACAGAGGAGAGCTCAGGTTAGCTTAGTTTGCTTTATGTAGTTCACTGATGTTTTGCTTAAAGGAAGACTTAGAAATGCTATAATATGTTTCTAATAACGGACAAAAATATCATGTAAGAGAACAAAAAAATGTAACCTCAGTTTTGGACACACAGAGCAGTCAAGTGTAGCAAGTGTATTCCATGACCTTGACACGATTCATATTACATTTAGCTTTTAGGCTCGTCTTTCTTGCTGCACCAACAGAGAAAGGAATTTCTCATGTTTTACTGCACTGATCTGAAACATAACTGGCAGTTAAGAACACTGGCCTGCATATCCTTTATCTCAAAAACTAGTAAATACTGCAAATATGAACATTGTAGTGTTAAGTGACCGCTAGCAGGGTTCTCAGATTATCAGTTTTGACCTTAATTTATTTTTAATAATTTTGAATCTGTCGTAGTTCTTTTTGTGCTTAAACAAAGTGTTATGCAAACTGTCCTTGTGTTGTGTGTGAGTCTTCAACATAGTGGCTTGACTCAAGAAACCACTACTGACCTCCCTCCAAACAGTAGAAATACATCTGTAAACTTCTTATTGACCTTTCGATGCTCGCAGTACAGATGCATCACACTAATTTCATGTTACCTGATAAGGTTTTTTTTGTTTTTATCACATTGTGCCTAACGAGGGTTAGTGGGAGGCCGCCGCCACCCTCCAAGCCTTCCACTGATGAGTTAATATGCATACCCACATCCAAGAGGGCATTTCCAGATAATGAAATAGTGACGAGAATTTCCACATGTAATTTCTGAGGCAAGGACAGGGAGTGCAGGTCTCACTCCCCTCTTGTATTTCAGCTGCATGCAGTGTTCTATACCATCTAATAAAATACTTTCTCTCATCTCCAGATATGTGATTTTAAAGAGCATGAAAGTGACCACAAATGATCAAATATACCTTCTTTTTATCATGCATGAGAGAAATAGGTATTGTATTTGTAAGTTCATAAGCATTCATAATGTATTTTTAGAGTTTTTTGCATGGAGATTGCTTTTTCTGAATGAAACCCATACACAGATAGAGTTCTTCAAGTTAGGTAGAGGTGAAAGGGTTGGTTTAGTCAAATTACTAAACAAACACATTTTCTTTTTTATCTCTAGTGGTATCTCGCCTTCAGATAGGTTTAGGTTAATTTGCCCAGGTTTTTGCATACAGTAACATTTTCTGACATGTGAATTAGCACTAAACATAAGGTACAACTGAGGCTGACTGGGAATGTCATTCATTTTGCAGGTATTCATCCTCTGGGAAGCATGTCTTTTTGTTTTGTGCAGAACCTGCAAGTATATGTAGAGAGATTTCACTGGATAATTGAAAACTTTGACCTGGTAGTGTTGCTAGATAACAAGTTCGTGGACCAGCTGAGTCTTTGGAATTCACCCTCTGAGGATCTTAAATATCATTCCATCCATCCGATACTCAAGATATTTCGTTGAAAATCAAAAATGTCAATTGGCTGTTGGCAGTCAGTCAGAATTCATCCCGTGACAGGTGTGCTGGACCTTGATTATGTTACGTAAGTCATGTTTCATAAATTCAGACTCTGAATAACTAAACTTTGACTTGGTTTCACATTGGACTCGAATGCCAGTCTCCTTTGTGAAAGTTCTGGGTTCCATCCATCCATCCTATCCACTTACACGGACTTTCTCGATCTTTATGCTATGTCTCCTGACTTCCTCGTTTGCTATCGTCATACGGCCATAGAGGTCGAGGCCACAATAAACGTAATTATGGGTTGTAAGAAGCTGCCTTTTTCTGGTGAGGACAGGCTTGTCATATATGTCAATTCAACCCATTCTCACTGCCAACTCGTCACGTATTGACACATGGTCAAGACCTGTCGGCGTGGGTTTGTAAAGCACTGGGGATCTCCATAGCGTCATAGTTCAGGCCCTGTTGTGTCACTTTTGGACAGTAAAGGTAGGTATGATATTTAACAGAAAAGTCAACATTAAATATTTTTATTTAGGTCACGTAAATTGCATAAGTTATGCAAGTAACGTTAATTAGCTTAAGTGTTAACTGATATACGTAATAACGTCGGAAAAGCAGTACACAGGGTGTTGAAAAGTGACGCCAAGGGGTCTTGACCAAGCGTCCACATGTGACGAGTCGGAAGTGAGAATGTGTTGGTTGATTAGGGAAACAGTCATATATGTCTACTTGGAGGCAATAACAAATAACCTATTTTGTCATTCAGGTATGAGGACATGTTGTCTGGGGATTATAAATTGTACAGAAGGTCCTTGCAATCGACGTACTGCAACTATTTTATGAATCTCTGAAAGCAAGATTTCAATCCATGTTAGCATGGCTAGCTGACTGGCTAAGCTAGCTCAATTTCTGAAAACACTGACGTGATTAGGCTATGGGAATGATCAGAAAAACTATATACAAAAACGAACTGTAAATACTATTAACATTATGTACAAAGCTAACTGTGAAAGTGGCTAAAATAAGGATGACACAGCACTGCAAGAAGATCGGCGATGAAGTTAATGGTAGCCTACTGTAGAGCTAAAAGGAAGTCAGCTGACGTGTAAATAGTCAATTGTAACATTACACACACAAAAAGCCTTTTATCAGGGCTCTCACGTCTCGTGCATTCACCGTGAGACACACGCATTTCAGCCAGTTCACACGCCACACCTTCTATTTCTCACGCTGAGAAGTTAAGAGATAACATCCTCGAAGTTCTCACGCTATATTCAATTAATGGGTGATCAGTTTTGTGCCGAGTTCATAGCTTTCCCTGTTGCCTACTACTTGCCAGAGCCGTTAAGCCTATCGGAAATTAAAATGTGTTGTTTCTAGGTGAATTCCGCAAGCACGTTTGTTACCAGGCAACAAGGGTGCGCGTGCACGACCCGATGAATGCAGTAACTGTAGTTATTTTTTTTCCAGCATTTTGATTTAACAATTCCAGGATGAAATCACTTGCCCGGGATCAAAGATAGTGAGACCAGCTGATGTTGGGAGTACAGCCAAATGCATGCTAAATTATTATTGATGCAGTCAAAAACTCTCTAACCTCTTTGGCTTTTTTAGCCAGTGGTGAGCAAACTAACATAGGCCTATTCAGATCCTTTAAAAAATATTATATTATATTATGGATTAATCAGCTGTATTTTCTCCATTAATCGATTGTAATAAATTCTGAAAATAGTGAGAAATGTTGTCACAAGGGCCTTAAGTGAGACCTTCACAATGCTTGTTTTGTCAGTCTAAACCTTAAAATGATTAAAAATACATTAAAATCATCAAGTAAAAGCAGCAAATATTCACGTCTGTGAAGCTGGAACCATGAAATGTTTTTACATGAAAAATGACAGAACAGTTGCCAATTAAATTTCTGTCAATTAGCCTAACTGATGTAGTTCTACTAGCTGGACTTGTATAAACCGTTAAGTAATTTAATTTACATAAAGTATCCTATTTTTTAATCTCTTCATACGTTTTGTGTGTAAAAAGCTTATTTTTTAAAGTAACTAGTAACTAAAGCTGTCAGATAAAGTAAAACGTAGCTACAATATTTCCCTTTGAGATGTGGTGAAGAAGTAGAAAGTGCCATGAAGAGAAAATACTCAAGTTCAGTACAAATACCTTATGGGCTTACGTACAGTACTACTTTGTTTCTGTCCGCCACTGGGCTTAGCTTTGGCTGTCTGAAACTAAGGAAAGGACTAGAAATATTTTTCTATTTTCTGGCTGTGGACGGAAAGCTATCATCCATCATGATGGTGTAAATGTCTGGTCTTGAGCCACAGTGCTTCAAGTGGGAGCCCCCTATCCCTGTCATCAAGTAATTAAAATGTGCAACAAACACTTACAACACAAAACACCATTCATAAGCTGAAATGTGTAGCCTACTCACACACACAGCTTGGCTTACAGGCGTAGGGCAAGTTCTGCCATCCTACTGTAGGCCTATGTGTACAGGACTGCTGTTCAGTGGTCTCGTCTGGGTTTGCGTTTGTATTTTTGAAATATAAGTATATGTATAAATATTTTTTTTTATCAGATCTACCTATTGATATACTTTCTATTTGTTCGGATCAGTTATTACTTACAGGTAAAATCTAACTGCTAGTAAAAACTTGAGAGAATTGGCTGGGGCCGAGGGGCCACTGCTGCAAATATTTGAGTGGCTCCTCCTCTAACACGCGTTATCTCACTAAACTTTGAGAAAACTTGAGAGCACTGATTTTATACATTTGACAGTTATTTATGAAGTTACAGTATTAATTTAATCCTATAAAAAAGACAAAAAAATTAAGACATTTGTAAGTAAAATTCAAGACTGTAAACAAAATTCAATACTTTTAAATACTTCTACTTTTCCACCAATACAAGGAAGTTGTCATGTTGGCCTGGTAGTTTTCCTCTTCTCCTCCTTCTCCTCCCCTTTCAGACTCAGTGTATTGCTCACATACAACTCTATTATGACAGCTGGTTTGGAGGAATTCAAAACAAGAACGCCTCCAGTCTTCCCCATGGGTAGGCAACATAACCATCCATAACACACACACTCGGTCCTGTGCAGACAGACAGACACACACACACACTCAGACATGCATGTAATGGTCACACAGATGTGCAAAATAATTGACACACACGCTCTTTGCATCCCTGAGCTATCGTGTTTTCATAATGTGGTGTAAAGGTTAAGTCTGGCTCTGCTTGTTTAATGTGCACACACACTCACACACACCACCGGTGAAATGGAGAAAAACAAAAAGTCCTAACGCTTCCTTTAACCTCTGGCAGGTGTAGGGGAGGGGCCGATAGGCTGCACAGGAGGCTCAGACCCTCAGGCTAGGGGCAGAGAGAAAGAGTGGAGGGGGAAAATTCAGGGTATGAAGGTTAAGGTTTGTCTTTTTCATTTGACTTTATACCTGGTAATTTTCTTTTCAGATTCTGTTTATATTTTGTTTCCTTATTTTGTGAGTTCAACAATTTTTTGTCCTTCTTGCCTTCTCTCCATGTTTCTGTCTCTCACAGCATGTGTCAAGGACAGCTGGAGCCTGAAGCCAGCTCCCAGGTAGCAACACAACACACACACGCACACACACGCACACACGCACCTACAGTACACAGAGACGCAGACAAAGTGACTTCAGTTATTCAGAGCCTGGAGACTATCATGGGCGTGTACTTTTATAAGCACGGTACTGTACTGTGCGTGCAAACAAATAAGCACATCATCATACAGTATCACTTGTATGAATACATGCACCACACACACACACACACACACACACACAAACACTCTCGCATACCACTTTACATTAACCAAACACTTTTAACAAATTATTATCTGTGTAGTACTGATAGAAATGGTTGCTCATCAGATTAAGAAGAAGAGGCGCTATCTATTTTTTCATACCTTCCTGACAGGCGTTTTCGTCATTTACCATATATGATGTAAAAACAGAAAAGATCCGAACACCGGAACATCATGGGCTGAACAGAGACGATGTTCACAAAGCTTCATCCATGTTGGCTAATTCACCTTTATCATCAGGGCTACACCCAAGGGTGAGTGCATACACTTCAATACATCACCTCAATACGGCATCTTCATATGCGGTTAATAGAAAGAGGAGTGTCTGTATTTTTGATGGTATTAAAAAGTCATATCGTCAAGATTTCTAAATACCCTGGTAATACCTTGACACTGCCCAAGCATATAGACGAGACACAACTGGAAACTGTTTGACATTGAATCAGTGGAGGTCAGAAGAACAGATTGGTGAAGAGATTTGCCTTCCAGTTTCACACCTTGTAAACCAACTCTCAACACGGCCAACCCGGTCTCACTCCCAAGTCGTCACATATGGACGCTTGGTCAAGAGCCATAATCGTCAGTTTGTGACGCACTAGGGATCCCTTTGACGTCATAGTTTGACGTATTGAGGGAAGCCCTGTTGTGTCAGTTTTTGATGGTAAAGGCAAGTATGATATTTAAGAGAAAAGACGAAGTAAGGAGGTGATTGGGGTGGATAGAGGGCCAGAACCCGGACCTTGAAGCAGGAGAACAGGGTTTGTGTCCCGTGCGAAACAAAACATTAAATGTTTTTATTTAGGCGAGTGAGGTAAATTGACATTAACGTTAGTTAACTTAAGTCTTAATTGACATACATAGCTATTTTAACCCAAACCATGATCTTTTCCTAACCTTAACCAAGTAGTTTTGTTGCCTAAACCCAACCAAGTACTTTCTGTGCCTAAACCTAACG
>NC_060168.1:30023000-30024696 GCF_021292245.1 Micropterus dolomieu | reverse complement strand
ACTCTTTTCTTGTGTGACCCGAGCGCCACCAAGGGGACAAGAAAGGTATAACACGCAAGTGTTTAAAACTCGGCTTACACTGACAGAATTGTTAAATAGGCCTAACTATCACCATGTAATGGCATAAACGAAATTTTACTGTCATGCTTACATCTAAATTGTCTCATGAGTTAAAACCAGTAACCAGCAAGTATACTGAAGACATGTAATCAAGCTTTGTTACGTTTTATATAACCATTATAACCTTTTTCCATAGTGTTTAGCCTTGTTTTAACTGTCTTTATCCGAATGTTTAGAACTAAGTATTTTTCCAAATGTCGATATTGTGGAGAGAGAGATTAAAGGGAAATACGCGCAACGTATATTTCTTTATCCCAAAAGTTAACACCTTAGCGACGTTTGGGAGACCATCCCCAACATTGACGTCACTACCTAGCGGGATCAATAAAAAGGACCTGCTGTCTTTTGTTCCAGCTTCTTCTTGCCTCTTCAAAACTCTTCGTTTAAACTTTCTTGAAACTAAACGTATATGTTCTCTTAACTCCCTTTACTTTTGAAATTCCGATTTTCGTTTCGTACTTAAATCTCCTTCAGACGAGCTGAGAAAGCTACGACCCTGAATCCCCAAATTTCTCAGCGGGAGATTTGATTTTCTTTATTCTGTTTGGAGCTGCCTGTTTAATCTCAGCAACATTAAATAGCCGATATTCCCGAGGCCTCGCGAACCTACGGTGAATGTGTGAGTTTATTTGATTTTGTTGTTGCAACCTCATCCGACCCGTTGGGATCAACTTTGGACCAGAAACTCAGAAGCCTTCATTTATGGCCTTGAATAAATGAAACCACGGCTCTGACGACAGAACCCTGAGTGGCCCTATAGCGACACCAAACGAACTGAGATCAGAGCAAAAGCCTTGGCTGACAGCCCCGTTGCTGCAAGCGCTTCCCACAAGAGGACTCCGGACCCAATCCACCGGTTTCAACCCAACTCGAAAACGCCACTGGGGTCGGGCCAGAACCGACTTCCCGAGCCAACCGGCAGTCGAGCCTCGCCACGGGACCTGCGGCAACGGTAGGCCAAAACAAACAACACTCTGTGACTCGTTGGTGTTCTATGGGCTCCATCCACAGTTAATAACCCTTAGATTAGTCAAACTAAATCTGCAACCCAATTTCGGTCATTCGTTCCCTCATACTGGTAGAATTCTCTTCCTCTACAATATAAACTGAAATTCAATCGAACCTTACATAGGCTATCCTGTTTTAGTACCTCCTTGTTGTCATATTAACTGTTATCCCTGTAATATCACCACATTTACCCACTATTGTACCCTCTTTTGTTAGTTAATAAATTCACCTTGAGCACAGCGACGTATGTGTGTGTGTTATTCAGAATCTAGAGTCCCTATACATAGAACTTACGCTCAGATCTGAGATTGATTGAATGACCTTACGATTTCAGAATAACAACTAATGAATTAACCGAACTTCGTATAATTCTCAGGCTATACTCAAGGACCTAAAGCCTTGGGCGGACAAGAAAATCTTTAGGTGGTGCTCCTAATTTCGAGGTATAAATTAATATTCCCGGAAATATTAATTTTCATAACTGTATTAAAATTTTACGTAGCCGAGGTCTGCTACATACTTACAACTCTCCTGCTACTAATGTCCAATTTAGTGGACAGATGATTAA
>NC_060168.1:30019750-30022950 GCF_021292245.1 Micropterus dolomieu | reverse complement strand
AATGAATCGCTTAAGGATTGTGTATTCAAAGAGCCTTAGTGAACCTTTCTAGCTGTAAAGGTGTCACTAAAGACAGTCCACAGGACAGGAAAAGGGGCGATCTGACCCCTTCTCCCTCCAGCAGGTCACCTCCGGCCTCAATCTGACTATTTTCTCTCCACAGAACGGCTGAGCCATAAACCACCATTTCATTCTCTGATAACCGATGCGATAAGCCAGGAATGCAAAGAAAAGAGACCATAAAAACCCCTGTTTCTCGAACCAAGCAAGGTTCCATTATAACTGTGTTTATTCTGTTTAAATAATAACCTTGCTAAGTGAGCAGCGGTGTTTGCCTCTGAGTTTAGTAAGTAATAACCCTGTTGTTATCCTTTAGTGATGTTTGAAGACTAGCAGACCCATAAGAAAGTAATCTTGAACTAGTTTTCTAACCTCTTTCTGTGTTGTTTTAATTCATCCCTGTTACTCCCTAGTAATCACTGTCTATTCAATGCTAACTAATGCTTAGTTAAATGTTTCATATACAATTTCTTACTAAATTATCCATGGAAACGCTCGTAGGCATCACCAGCCTCTCAGTTAAGGTGGAATGTCTACTCTTTTCTTGTGTGACCCGAGCGCCACCAAGGGGACAAGAAAACTCGGCTGACACTGACAGAATTGTTAAGTAGGCCTAACTATCACCATGTAATTGCATAAACGAAATTTTACTGTCATGCTTACATCTAAATTGTCTCATGAGTTAAAACCAGTAACCAGCAAGTATACTGAGGACAGGTAATCAAGCTTTGTTTTATATAACCATTATAACATTTTCCATAGTGTTTAGCCTTGTTTTAACTGTCTTTATCCGAATGTTTAGAACTAAGTATTTTTCCAAATGTCGATATTGTGGAGAGAGGACGTCACTACCTAGCGGGATCAATAAAAGGCCCTGCTGTCATTTGTTTGAGCTTCTTCAAAACTCTTTTTTTTAAAACTTTCTTGAAACTAAACGTATACGTTCTCTTAACTTCCTTTACTTTGAAATTCCGATTTTTGTTTCGTACTTAAATCGCCTTCAGACGAGCTGAGAAAGCTACGACCCTGAATTCCAAATTTCTTAGCGGGAGATTGGATTTTCTTTATTCTGGTTGGAGCTGCCTTTTAACCTCAGCAACATTAAATAGCCTATATTCCCGAGGCCTCGCGAACCTACGGTGAATTTGTGAGTTTATTTGATTTTCAGAAGCCTTCATTTATGGCCTTGAATAAATGAAACCACGGCTCTGACGACAGAACCCTGAGTGGGCTCCGCTATAGTGACAACAAACGAACTGAGATCAGAGCAAAAGCCTTGGCTGACGGCCCGTTGCTGCAAGCGCTTCCCAATCCACCAGTTTCAACCCAGCTCGAAAACGCCACTGGGGTCGGGCCAGAACCGACTTCCCGAGCCAACCGGCAGTCAAGCCTCGACACGGGCAACCCTGTCTCACTCCCAAGTCGTCACATATGGACGCTTGGTCAAGAGCCACAATCGTCAGTTTGTGACGCACTAGGGATCCCTTTGACGTCATAGTTCGACGTATTGAGGGAAGCCCTGTTGCGTCAGTTTTTGATGGTAAAGGCAAGTATGATATTTAAGAGAAAAGACGAAGTAAGGAGGTGATTGGGGTGGATAGAGGGCCAGAACCCGGACCTTGAAGCAGGAGAACAGGGTTTGTGTCCCGTGCGAAACAAAACATTAAATGTTTTTATTTAGGCGAGTGAGGTAAATTGACATTAACGTTAGTTAACTTAAGTCTTAATTGACATACATAGCTATTTTAACCCAAACCATGATCTTTTCCTAACCTTAACCAAGTAGTTTTGTTGCCTAAACCCAACCAAGTACTTTCTGTGCGAAACTGCAACGTTTCACGACTTTAATTATGCGTGTTTCAACATGGCAATGTATCGAAACGTTACGTTTTATCTTGAAAGTGTAACCGGATATTGCATATTTATTGTTGCTAAGCGTTGCTAACTTGACTGTGGATCCCTAAACGTCAATAATTGATGCAAAAGGGCTACCCAAGTCTTTAAAAAGCGACGACAAAGGGCCTTGACCGTGCGTCAGACATTTGACGAGTAGGGAGTGAGACTGTGTTGCCACAGGACCTGCGGCAACGGTAGGGCAAAACAAACAACACTCTGTGACTCGTTGGTGTTCTATGGGCTCCATCCACAGTTAATAACCCTTAGATTAGACAAACTAAATCTGCAACCCAATTTCATTCGTTCCCTCATACTGGTAGAATTCTCTCCCTCTACAATATGAACTGAAATTCAATCGAACCTTACAAAGGCTATCCTGTTTTAGTACCTCCTTGTTGTCATATTAACTGTTATCCCTGTAATATTACCACATTTACCCACAATTGTACTCTCTTTTGTTAGTTAATAAATTCACCTTGAGCACAGCGACGGATGTGTGTGTGTTATTCAGAATCTAGAGTCCCTATACATAGAACTTACGCTCAGATCTGAGATTGACTGATTGACCTAACGATTTCAGAATAACAACTAATGAATTAACCGAACTTAACAAAATTTCGAGGTATATATTAATATTCCCGGAAATATAAATTTTCATAACTGTATTAAAATTTTACGTAGCCGAGGTCTGCTACATCCCACTGAGCAAGCGACGTCTGTGGACATACAAAACAGGTTGATATCACGTCCGTCCGTCCAGGCCATAATCTGAACGTCCATTGACAGCCAGAATTAGTCGATTAATGACAATGAGAAATGATGTCCAATCTGGCCATAATCTAAACGTCCACCGACAGCCAGAACTAGTTGAGAAAAGACGTTCATACTGACTATAATCTGGACGTCTGGTGACATCCAGAGACAGTCCATAAATGACGTGAATAAAGATGTCCAATCTGGCCATAATCTAAACGTCCACTGACAGCCAGAACTAGTTGAGAAAAGACGTTCATACTGACTATAATCTGGACGTCTGGTGACATCCAGAGACAGTCCATAAATGACGTGAATAAAGATGTCCGATTTGGCCATAATCTAAACGTCCACTGACAGCCAGAACTAGTTGAGAAAAGACGTTCATACTGACTATAATCTGGACGTCCGGTGACATCCAGAAACAGTCCATAAATGACGTGAATAAAGATGTCCAATCTGGCCATAATCTAAACGTCCACTGACAGCCA
>NC_060168.1:30019008-30019730 GCF_021292245.1 Micropterus dolomieu | reverse complement strand
AGACATTTGACGAGTAGGGAGTGAGACTGTGTTGCCACAGGACCTGCGGCAACGGTAGGGCAAAACAAACAACACTCTGTGACTCGTTGGTGTTCTATAGGCTCCATCCACAGTTAATAACCCTTAGATTAGACAAACTAAATCTGCAACCCAATTTCATTCGTTCCCTCATACTGGTAGAATTCTCTCCCTCTACAATATGAACTGAAATTCAATCGAACCTTACAAAGGCTATCCTGTTTTAGTACCTCCTTGTTGTCATATTAACTGTTATCCCTGTAATATTACCACATTTACCCACAATTGTACTCTCTTTTGTTAGTTAATAAATTCACCTTGAGCACAGCGACGGATGTGTGTGTGTTATTCAGAATCTAGAGTCCCTATACATAGAACTTACGCTCAGATCTGAGATTGACTGATTGACCTAACGATTTCAGAATAACAACTAATGAATTAACCGAACTTAACAAAATTTCGAGGTATATATTAATATTCCCGGAAATATAAATTTTCATAACTGTATTAAAATTTTACGTAGCCGAGGTCTGCTACATACTTACAACTCTCCTGCTACTAATGTCCAATTTAGTGGACAGATGATTAATCGTAATTTCCTCCCAGAATAAAATCAATAGTTTGAAAGTTAACAGTTGTATTACTCCTTAGTTGTAGCTCTGGAAAAACTAACTCACATGGGTACATACATTTGCATTAGCACA